>NC_088239.1:61727919-61940419 GCF_036934945.1 Oncorhynchus masou masou
CATAACACCTTGAGTACCAGTACCACAGTCAGTCCAGCAACACTCAGTAAGAGTATTAGTAACCTCACAAGTTAAATTGCTATTGATAATAGCAACATAGGAGTCACTCAGAGTGCAACACGGGGAAGGGAATCTCCATTGCACTCTTCCAATGGTTACACACGCCACTAATAAAAAGAACCCTCCGTTCAGGAGAAAAGTTATTAGGCAATGAACCTATCATGAACCACGATCACACCACGTACTACTGGTCTAATACTTAGAGTACATCCGTCATGAGGTTAGCTCCTCTGTGGATAACATAGCTATGAAGTAGACTTCTTCATACCTACCGCCACTACAATAGTGGAAGATAGTGACTGATAGTAAAACCTCAACACCAATTCTGACTGACCTCCAGGTATTGACCTGAAAATTACCCGACTACGTCAGACTCATTCTGAACAAGTTGTAATCTGCCAGGATACTTGGTTTCCTTCCCTTGACATGTGTGCTTGCATAAGCATAAACGCACTTGCATAACGAAACATCCAATTAGGATTTATGCTAGGATCACTTAAGGGTCCGAGCAAAATACCAGCCTTAGTAAAGTTGAACATTTATTTTGAGGCCTTTAACTCTACCGCTACCGTACTCTCCAGTTTTCTCCTCAGAAGTCCATAGGTCATCCCTGTAGACTGCCCAAAACTAGTGCCTTACAGCTATAGACTTAACATATAGTTAGCAACTTAGAATAGTACCCTAAGCAACACCCCTCAAATTAGGAAAGCCCTAGATATGACATTAGACAATGCCATGATAGGGTCATTTTGCCAAGACCATGGACGTAGATGGAATTACAGTCCAATTAGATGATTAAGGGGGCATAACTATATTTAGTTTTGTTTATGCTTTCATTCATTTTGTTTCATTTTCTTCGGCACGTAGAAAGTGACAGAGCCATAAACAACTTCAGTTAGTGCCACAACGCCGCTCATTTGGGAGGAAATGTAATGATATATTAAATGAGTGTGTGTGCGTTGTTAACATCTGCCTAAGTACCTGCCCAAATCTTCCAGTCTGGACGACCAGACGATGGGTCCGGAATGGCGATCCCAATCCGGACATCCACTGCCCAGCCATGGAGCAGACTTCTTCATTTGCAGACACCCTACCCGGGTCGACCACACCAGAGGGGGGACTGCAACAGCGATCACCAATTGGACATCTGCTGCCCAGCCATGGAGCGGAAACCCTACCCGGGTCGACCACCAGATGGAGACCACAACGATGGTCCACAACCAGGACAACCCACGGTCATTTTTATGTTGGTTTGCAACATGCAGGTTAATCGCAAGATTGAACCCAACATTGGGGGACTGTCATGACATTGGCCTGGGGGTAGGTTTATGACAGTCATAAATACCTCTTCCCCCCTTTTTCCTCTCTCTACCCTAATGATGTGGGTTAACATAGAGATTCTGGGAACATCAGAAGGTGGGGGGAAATGAACTATATTCTGGTAATCCGACCAATTGAACATATGAGGTGGTACTTAATGAATATGATGTCAGTTCGGTTGTCATCTGAGACATTCTCATCGATGATAGGATGACATAAACTCTACAGTGGAAAGTCTACACATCAGAGTAATCAGATTCACATGGAATTGTTGTTTAATTTAAATGTTTCAATATAAAATTATTGGTGAAATGTTAAATGTAATTTTAGCATCCAAATGAGAGATTTGGATTTTCATAAGGTTAGGGCTCTGCTCAATCAGTGGCCCGCCCCTGTGAAGAGACATGGGTTATAAAACATTTCAGACACACCCTTCTCGCTCCACTATATAAAGCCTTGACGAAAATGTAACCTCCTGTTCCAAGTACGTGAGGTCTGCAGCCTCTGCATTAAAAGGATGAACATGTCAACTACAGAACTAAGCCAACCTCAGCGTGAGCTTTGGTTTGCGAATGGTATGAACTTTGAACTCTTATTCACTACAGAAGTGATTCCTCCTAGCCATTGAGTTAGCCACCGCAGCTGCAAACGCGGGCTAGGAAAGAACAGACAGAGTATCCCATCTACCACACAACGACATTACTACAACGTATCCATTTGACCACCAGAGACATTGTTCAAAGGACTCGGTTTGGCAACACGGCCTTCCATCTACCACCAACCTACCAAAGCGCAGCTCAGAGTAAATATTTATTGCATTTTCCTTTTCCAAATGGGCGGTAACTTAGAATGCATAAGATACTGTATTTATGATAGCACAGCTTCTCCCCTTGTCCCTCAGTCTTCCCGCTCTTTCACTCAAACCCAGCCCCTTTTCTTTTGTTTAACCAGCTGTCATATCTGTTCCGCCCACTAGGGACATTATCCTTTATGATGTAATTTGTAATCAAGGTATGATTCATTCTTTGTATATGTAATTCTGTGTGATTATTTAGTAAATAAATCATTAAACCCAATTTTGTATTGCTGATTCAACTTGTTAGCCAGGGTTCGTGAAGATAACCAATAATTTACAACTTTCAGATGAGACTGAATTAAGGTGACAATTAATATTGACTGCTATTGATTTAAAATATTACTAGGTCTTTAAGAGTTTATTCGGAAGATAACAGCTCTATAAATATTATTTTGTGATGCCCCAACTCTAGTTAATTACATTTACATGATTAGCTCAATCAGGTAATATTAATTACAGAGAAAGGATTTTATAGAATAGCATGTCATATCACTTAATCTGGCACAAATCAGAACACCTCCTGCCTAGCTACTCCTCTATGATTATTTTATACCCGTCCCTCCATACGCCTACCTCACTTATACTAGACATACATCAATGGACTGGCATTCTGCCATCCCTTCCATGTGCATATACTGTGCAGAAAATCCCAGTGGTACTGTATACATTAACTGTCTAATCTACAGGCGCAGACCTCCCCACCACCACCCCTCAAACCTCTCAATGCAAATGTCTCCTAGAATTACCCATGATTCCTAATGGGACGTGTCCGCCCATCCCTTAATGCATCATGGCGGTGTAGAGCAGGAAACCCAAGGCCTCGGCACAGGAAGCAGAATTGATTAGTTTGTTTGCAGTGATAATTGATTTAATTAATTATTAGCGGAGAGGTTGCTTTAATTGGTCATCCCTGTGGCACAGACCCTGCTTATCACTGTGTGCCATGCTACTGAGAGAGGGAGGAGACGAAGACGGATAGGTGAGTGGTGATGAGAAGAGAGGGAGGAAATGAAGACTGATAGGCGAGATGGGATAAGTGGCTGGGGGAGAAGGGAAGAGACTGGAGAGGTAACAGGCAAGGTAGGACAAAGAATAGAGAGAGGTAAAATAGAGGGAAAGGAAGGGATGGAGAGAGAGATGAGATAGGAGACAGGGAAAGGAAAGAGAGAGAGAGGTGAGATAGAGACAGGGAAAGGAAGGGAGAGAGAAAACATGTTGAATCATGCTGCCGCTGTAGAGTGGGGCTGTATGCTTGGAATGTGTGTATGTGAATGTGGGGTTGTGTGTCTCTAAGTTCAGTTGAATTGATCCTTGACCTCTCGTCCTTCCCAGGGGTGAGCGATTCAGTGTCACATACGGGCCAGCCAGATGACCCCTCCCAGACTGCTGACCCACCTGTACTACTGGACCTCCCTGAGAACAGATCTACTGTCCCGTGAGTCACACCCACACACACACACACACACACACATACACCTTAGCACTCCATATAATATATCTGCTGACACACATACACTCACCCACTCATATACACTCACCCACTCATATACACTCACCCATTCACATACACTCACCCACTCACATACACTCACCCACTCACCCACTCACATACACTCAGAGGCCAGTTTATTAGGTACTTCACCCCTTTCACGAAAATGGTTCACCCCTACAGACCCTGAGTCAGGTGGCTGTGGCTTGCTATATAAAGCAGGCAGACGAGCATCATTGAGGCATTCAGTTACTGTTTTATTGAACTATAGAATGGGCAAAACGAGTGACCTAAGTGACTTTGAGCGTGGTATGATCGTCAGTGCCAGGCGCGCCGGTTCCGGTATCTCGGAAACAGATGGCCTCCTAGGCTTTCACGCACGACAGTATCTAGGGTTTACAGAAAATGGTGTGACAAGCTAAAAACATCCAGTCAGCGTCAGTCCTGTTGGCAAAAACAGCTCGTTGATGAGAGGTCAAAGGAGAATGGCAAGAATTGTGCAAGCTAACAGACGGGCCACAAGCTGTAAAATAACTACGCAGATCGACAGTTGTGTGCAGAACAACATCTCGGAATGCACAACTCATCTATCCTTGTCACGGATGGGCTATTGCAGCAGACGACCACACCAGGTTCAGCTAAAAACAAAAATAAGTAGCTCCAGTGGATGATTGAGGAGTGGACGATTGAGCACTGGACGGTTGAGGAGTGGAAAAATATTGCCTGATCCGACAAATCACGGTTCCTGACGGAAGAGTTAGGATTTGGCGCAAGCAGCATGAGTCCATGCCCCCATCCTGCCTGATGTCAACTGTACAGGCTGGTGGTGTTGGTGCAGTGGGGAATGTCTTCCTGGCAGACATTAGGACTCTTAGGACTGTACCAATTGAGTAATGTTTCCACTCCCCGAATAATTTGGGCTGTTCTGGAGGCAAATGGGGCCTGACCCGGTACTAGATGGGTGTACCTAATAAACTGTCCACTGAGTGTATATCTACACACACCCATAATACACCCATTCTCTCTCCCTCTGTTTCCAGACTGTTCTGCAGTTCAGTGAGTTTGGACATTGTCACAATGCCGCAGAGAGAAATAACAGTCCTTGTTTCCAAGTGTGCTCAGTATTAAATTTGTATGTTTATACCACACCACGTCGCCAGTGTTCACACACCAGACTACACAGCACTCAACAGCAAGTGTCAGAACAGAATCCCTGAGAAAATAATAGATTTTCATACTTGACTGGTAGCAAGTGGATACTTTGTCCTCTTTTTTGTTATTTTTCCCCACTCCTCTCTGTAGCTTTCCCTTATAATTTCTCGTCCACTCCATCTTGCAGGATGATGTGTGGACAAGGTGGATTTAGCCTGACAAAGGTCACTAATATAGTCCTCTCTGCGCTCCTCTGTTAATACTCCCTGAATAGAGATCTTTGTTAATAAGGAGCTAGGCGAGTAGCGTCTCACAAAAGCAGCCCTGTTGTGGTAATTGCCTCGTCATTTGCAGCCCGGACACGTCAGGCGCTTAAAGTCAGTCATTAGCAGTGGGATAATGCATGTGAGGACCTCGGTCTCCTGCGTCAGGACGATAACATCTCCCCTGATGTTTGGCCTGTTTTTTTAAGTGACACACACACATACACTCAGTAGATAAACACACAAGCATAGTGTGCATGAGCGCTCTGCACACATAAACACAAACAGAGACACACACACAATGGTTTAAGATTGCAAGACACTGATTTAGACTGGTATAGTGACTGGGGATAGAGAAGTCGTTTGGTGTACATTCTGTTTTAGTTTCTTTAATTAATTCCCCCCCCTCTCTCTCTTCCCCTCTTAGGCCAGCACGAGATTCCCCTGACAGGTGCACCAGTCACTTTGATGCAGTGGCCCAGATTCGCGGGGAGGCCTTCTTTTTTAAAGGTACAGAGATGGGCCAGAGGGAGAGAGAACAGTTTGTGGCGTTGCCTGCGATCAATAAAAAAGGCAGCCAAGCATCTCTCTCAGAGTTCCACACACACCTTCACACTCAACAGACGGACAGATAGACAGACCCTGGAGGGGCCCATGGTCCCATGTTGACTGTAAAATTATATTGTTTGAATTGAGGAGATTCTTAATTAACATATGTTAACCTCAAGAGATCTCCATGGTAATATAAAAAGTTTTATTTGGTCTGTATGTTATGGACGATGTTAATAGCTTGTAGAGCTGCAGATGAAAAAGTATTATACAACGGGTGGGTCTAATCCTGAATGGTGATTGGTTAATACCAACAGCAGAAATTTGTTTAAACATTGCTGTCTGTCTCCGACATTTGCAACATTTTTTCAATATGCAAATTCAATCTCCAGCTATCCCATAGTAATGAACTTGTCGGGAGTCGGGATGAGACAGAAAGGCAGGCAACTTTTCTCAGCCATTCGAAATCATGAATCAGCATCATTTTTATGGATATATACAAAGAACTATCAATAGAAAACAGGCCAAATGAAACAAAGTGCAGCTTCAGTTTGTTGTCTTTCCAGCTTCAGTTTGAAGTGATTGTGTTAGCTTTATTGTTGACTAGCTCCTCTGAACAACTGTGTCCCGACGAGAGAGCACATTTTCTCCGCCAGGTGAAATCGTGCATCATTAGCTCATTGTTATGGATGTATCCAAATAAATGTCACTAGAAAACAGCTTAAACAAACGCAAATGTAGCTACTTTGCTGTTATTCTGGCTGCAATGTTTGACGTGACTGTAAGTTAGCTGTAGTTGGCTAGCTAGCAAGCAAGGGACAAGAACGTTGTCAGGCAGTATGGCAATGAAACATTTAGAACAACGACTGGGTCGCGTCCAGAGATACAGAACAAAAAGACTGAACGACTGGGTCACGTCTCTGGCAACGGAACCTATACAATGAATGACCAGCTGGCTTGGGTAGCAACCCTAGATTTGTGTCAGGACTATATCTTGTGGAAGGATGAAAGTATGAATACATTTATCAAAATAACATTTTTTATGAAAATATGTCAATCACTATTTGAATATGTTGGTCATACGTTCTATAAAAGTGATAATGACATTGAAACCAGTGTTTGGAGGATATATCGGCACAGTTTGCTGGCCCTCAACTTTTTCTTGGGCCTAACAACACCCGTGCCAATAGATCCTCCAAACACCGGCTCCTCTGGCATTATCACTTAAATAATACAGAGGCTGTGACCCAACTCAGACAAACTTAGACTAAATTTGTCCAACACAGATACTGGAAGCCAGGCTGAATCTGCCTCTCTGTGTTCGCTTGGTTGGTTCAGCCAGTTGAGTGCCTAACCGGGTAAAATCTCCTCTGCGGCATCCACACATGTTTGTCCTGTGGACCATTTGAATATGGACAACAGCGTAAACAAGCACACTCACAAATAAACATTGACACACGGGATGTATACAAACACACACTTTTCACTAGCGCACACACATACAGTACACTCCCACACATTCACACAAACACTTACACAAACGCTTAATCAGGCCGCGGGGCCAGATGGATTACCAGGACGTGTACTTAGAGCATGAGCAGACCAAGTGGCAAGTGTCTTCACTGACATTTTCAACCTCTCCCTGACTAGTCTGTAATACCTACGTTTCAAGCAGACCACCATAGTCCCTGTGCCCATAAAAGCAAAGGTAACCTGCCTAAATGACTGCCGCCCCGTAGCACTCATTTCGGTAGCCATGAAGTGCTTTGAAAGGCTGGTCATGGCTCACATCAACACTATCCTCCCAGAAACGCTAGACCCACTCCAATTCGCATACTGCCGCAACAGATCCACAGATGACGCAATCTCAATCACCCTCCACACTGCCCTTTCCCACCTGGACAAAAGGAACACCTATGTGAGAATGCTGTTCATTGACTACAGCTCAGTGTTCAGCACCATAATGCCCACAAAGCTCATCACTAAGCTAAGGACCCTGGATGTCATAAGGTGATGACCAATTTGTAAGTCGCTCTGGATAAGAGCGTCTGCCAAATGACTTAAATGTAAATGTAAATGGAACTAAACACCTCCCTCTGCATCTGGATCCTGGACTTCCTGACTGGCCTCCCCCAGGTGGTGAGGGTAGGCAACAACACATCTGCAACGCTGATCCTCAACACGGGGGCTGCTCAGGGTTGTGTACTTAGTCCCCTCCTGTACTCACTGTTCACCCATGACTATATGGCCAAGCATGACTCCAACACCACCATTAAGTTTGCTGACGACACAACGGTGGTTGGCCTGATCACCGACAACCGACGAGATAGCCTATAGGGAGGAGGTTAGAGACCTGGCAGAGTGGTGCCAGGACAACAAGCTCTCC
Source organism: Oncorhynchus masou masou (assembly GCF_036934945.1). Classification (NCBI taxonomy): domain Eukaryota; kingdom Metazoa; phylum Chordata; class Actinopteri; order Salmoniformes; family Salmonidae; genus Oncorhynchus; species Oncorhynchus masou. The sequence goes on from NC_088239.1 coordinate 61,735,995, forward strand.
CTCAATGTGATCAAGAAACAGTAGCTGATTGTGCACCCCCCCCCCCCATTCATATCGACGGGGCTGTAGTGTAGTGTGTTGAGAGTTTCAAGTTCCTTGGTGTCTACATCGCCAACAAATTATCATGGTCCAAACACACCAAGACAGTCGTGAAGAGGGCACGACATCGCCTTTTCCCCCCAGGAGACTGAAAATATATGGCATGGGTCCCCAGATCCTCAAAACGTTTTACAGCTACTCCATCGAGAGCATCCTGACTGGTTGCATCACGCTACTACCCCCTGTATAGCGTCGTTATTGTTATTTTATTATGTTACTTTTTTTATTTTAGTTTTTACTTTTAGTTTATTTAGTAAATATTTTCTTAACTCTATTTTCTTAAAACTGCATTGTTGGTTAAGGGCTTGTTAGTAAGCATTTCACGGGCATTTCACCTGTTGTATTCGGCGCATGTGACAAATAAGATTTGATTTGAATAACTTTGTACCCGTCCTTCTTTACCTATTTACCTACATTTATTTTCTTCCTACTTTCTCTCTCTTCCTCCTCATAGGGAAGTATTTCTGGCGTCTGACGCGGGAGAAGCACCTGGTGTCTCTGCGTCCAGCTCAGATCCACAGGTTCTGGAGAGGCCTGCCTACCAACCTGGACAGTGTGGACGCTGTCTACGAGAGACCTGGGGACCACAAGATAGTCTTCTTCAAAGGTACCCGACCCAGAAACCCAACCATGGTTGTGGTGGTGGCGAGGTCAACCATACACCAACTATGTTACATCAACTATGAAAAGGAGTGTTGTGATGTAATTTAAAGGTTTTTGATTCGTCGAGGAGACTGTTATGACTATTATTTTGAAGTGTCAAGGCTGTTCAAATAAATGTGAAGGTGTTCTGAGAAAGATATGAAAAGAGGTCCATCAAGTGATGTGTCATTATGGGCTTTGAACGTTGTTAACGGTTTTATGGATGATACAGGGCTTAAAAATGCAATCAACCTTACAAAAGAACAAAAACAAGGACATCTCTCTTACACCTCTTGGTAAAAATGTTTCTTTCTCGGTCTGTATTTCAAGGTCAATTTAATATTTTCATCATAAAACACATGTATTTGTTATTTATTTTTTGAGCCTACGGCACCTGGTATTTCCAAGCGGTCTCCCGACCCAGTACTGACCAGGTCCGACCCTAAACAGGTGTGTTCAGGGTGGTATGGCCACAAGCGTATTTTTCTTACCCCGTTTTCTCCCTGAATTTGGTCCCTTGGCTCATCTCTGTAACTCTTCAATGGGCTCGGGAGATGCCAAGGTGTTTTCTGAAACATGACTCCCCTGGCCACCTATTTCTTATCACATTGCTCTCCAACCCGGATGTCAGCCGCACCAATGTGTCGGAGGAAACACCTTTCGACTGACGACCGGAGTCAGTGTACAGACGCCCGGCCCAGTCACAACATAATCCAGCCTCTCCAACAGAATCCAGGTAGAATCAGGAATTCCCCAGGGCAGCTATCTAGGCCACTTACTTTTTTCAAACTTTGAGTACAGCCAGTGTGTCTATGTATGCAGATGACTCAGCACTTCAGGTTGAAATGACTGCAACACTTAACAAAGAGCTGCAGTTAGTTTCAGAATTTGTGTCAAGGCATAATTAGTCCTACATATTTCAATTGGAAATATATTTGGAACAAATCATTCACTAAACCATAAACCTCAATTAAATCTTGTAATAAATAATGTGGAAATTGAGCAAGTTGAGGTGACTAAACTGCTTGGAGTAACCTTGGATTATAAACTGTCATGGTCAAAACATATTGATACAACAGTAGCTAAAAGGGAGAGAAGTCTGTCCGTAATAAAGCCCTGCTCTACCTTCTTAACAGCACTATCAACAAGGTAGGTCCTACAGGCCCTAGTTTTGTCACACCTGGACTACTGTTTAGTCGTGTGGTCAGGTGCTACAAAGAGGGACTTAGGAAAATTGCAATTGGCTCAGTACAGGGCAGCACGGCTGGCCCTTAAATGTACACCGAGAGCTAACATTAATAATATGCATGTAAATCTCTCCTGGCTCAAAGTGGAGGAGAGATTGACTTCATTTATATTTACATTTAAGTCATTTGGCAGACGCTCTTATCCAGAGCGACTTACAAATTGGTGAATTCACCTTATGACTTCCAGTGGAACAGCCACTTTACAATAGTGCATCTAAATCATTTAAGGGGGGGGGTGAGAAGGATTACTTTATCCTATCCTAGGTATTCCTTGAAGATGTGGGGTTTCAGGTGTCTCCGGAAGGTGGTGATTGACTCCGCTGTCCTGGCGTCGTGAGGGAGTTTGTTCCACCATTGGGGGCCAATACTTGTATTTGTGAGAGGTGTTGACATGTTGAAAACACAGAGTTGTATGTTTAAATGACTAGCACACAGCTCAGACACGCAGGCGCAGACTATGGGAGGCACACAGTACTACATAGAGCCATGACTCCATGGAACTCTATTCTACATCAGGTAACTGATAAAAGCAGTAGAATCAGATTTTAAAAACAGATACAAATACACCTTATGGAACAGCGGGGACTGTGAAGGAACACTAACATAGGCACAGAGACATGCACACACACACATGATAACCGACGCATTATACACACGTACACATGGATTTTATGTGGTAGTGGATTAGGGGCCTGAGAGCACACACTTAGTGTGTTGTGAAATCTGTTATGAATCCACTGTAATGTTTTTAAAATTGTGTAACTACCTTAATTTTGTCAGACCCCAGGAAGAGTCAGCAGTTAATGGGGATCCATAATAAATACAAATAAATACAAGGAGTTGCTAGAGCACGATGAGCCAAAGAAAGCACCACCGTCAAACCCTCCCTTATCCCGGATGGCCGATTGTGCGCCGTTCTATGGGGCTCCCTATCACGTCCGATCTGCGCCACCCAGAACCCTCAAAACACATTTAATCACTTTCATTTGGTTGAGTTATCAAATTAGTTGTTTTTTTCTTCGGTGTGGTGCTATTTTCACAAGTATGTGGTGAATGGCCCCTATCTTATGTTCAGAACCTTTGATTGGGCATTCATTGGGGTTTCACACATCTTTCACCCCTGAGTCATTCATGCGAGTGTTTTCTGTTAAATACCATGAGAACATTTTGTTTCGTCACCAATACATAAGATAATGTTAAGCTCACCTTTTAGTAATTTTAACTACCATTAAATCCAATAGCTAAAAATAAAATATACACATTTCAAAACTGAATAGTAGATTTCCATATAGAATTTGGCTATAACTTGACATACACTATTTTTTTTAAATAATTTGTATCCAATGGCAGGCTGTGAACATGTGGAGAAATGTCAGGCCCTGTGATAGACTAGCGCCCTGTCCAGATGGTGTACTTGTACATCAAACTGCCTTGCCTAACAGAAACAGGAGACAGGCTTCTGCTCCAATGAGTGTCGGTTTCATTATTCTTATGCAATACATACATAGGAAAAACCATGACAAATAGGGGTAATGTAAAGCAGTTGGCTGTTTTAAAAACATAGCACAGTGTTGTAGGACATTTCTTCCCCATGCAACATTGTCAAGATCACCTTTTCTATGTGACTTGTCAACTGATACAGAATCGCCTGTCTCTCTGCTTGAAATTCATCAGCTTACAGTGCAACAATGAAATTCAGATGAGTGGAATACTGTATATGCAAATCAAATATGAATTGTATTAGTCACATGCGCCGAATACAACAGGTGTAGACCTTACAGTGAAATGCTTACTTACGAGCCCCTAACCAACAATGCAGTTAAAAAAAATAAGGATAATAATAAGAAATAAAAATAACAAGTCATTAAAGAGCAGCAGTAAAATAACAATAGCGAAACTATATACATGGGGGTACCGGTACAGAGTCAATGTGCGGGGGCACCGGTTAGTTGAGATAATATGTACATATAGGTACAGTTATTAAAGTGACTATGCATAGATGATAACAACAGAGAGTAGCAGCGGTGTAAAAGAGGGAATGAGGGGCAATGCAAATAGTCTGGGTAACCATTTGATTAGATGTTCAGGAGTCTTGGGGTAGAAGCTGTTTAGAAGCCTCTTGGACCTAGACTTGGCGCTCCGGTACAGCTTGCCATGTGGTAGCAGAGAGAACAGTCTATGACTAGTGAGACTGGAGTCATTGACAATTTTTAGGGCCTTCTACAACCCAGGTAAATCAGTGCATTGTATAATACACTATAATTCCAAATGGTAGCACATGGTGGCTATTTCCACTTTGTCCTACTGAAGCATTCTGGCTGATGAAGAAGAATGGTTTTACCTTCCAAAACAAATTCATGTCAAATTGATACATTTATGAGGTGAAAATATATAATTTTACAGTGTTCAGTAGAATCAAACTATATACGTTAACTAGGCAATACATCATTGTGGTTCAGTAGTTATCAGTTTTGAGCAGTTTAATTACTGTAAGTGATAGTTTATTGTATTGTTAACAAATTACAAGAAAATCATATCAAAAGGTAAATATAGCATTTTGAAAAGCAGATACATGTACTTAGAAAGATTGATTTGGTGCAGTGAACAAGTGGTGCAGTGAACAAGTGACTTTGCGAATGTATTTAATGTATTCAGTCTATTGAAAATGTGCTTCGAGTTTTGAAACATGAGCCATTTTGATGACCTGTTTAGATTTTTGTGATTAGAGTTGTGAAGATGTACCACGTACTTCTGAAAATTGTACCAAAGTGATTTAAATAAAATGTAAACAACTTATCCAGTTAACTCTCGTTGATTGACGTTTCTTTGTCCCGCCTCCTCAGGACTAAAGTATTGGATATTCAAGGACAACAACGTGGAGGAGGGTTATCCTCGGCCAATCAGTGACTTTGGCCTGCCCATGGAGGGCGTGGACGCAGCCTTCGTGTGGCTCCACAACGACAAGACCTACTTCTTCAAGGACAACCACTACTGGCGCTATGATGACCATCTACGGCGTATGGATCTGGGCTACCCCAAAGACAGCACACTGTGGAAGGGGGTCCCGCCCCAACTAGACGACGCCATGCGATGGTCGGATGGTGAGTGTTAGACAAATGCAGACACACACACAGTTCCTCTGCGTCCACATCACCGAGGACTTGACATGAACTAACAACACCACCACTCTTGTCAAGGGGGCGCAACAGCGTCTCTACTTCCTAAGGCGGATGAAGAAATTCGGTCCTGGGTCCTCTCCAAATACTACCGCTGCACCATCGAGAGCGTCCTGACTGGTTGCATTGCGGCCTGGCATGGGAAATGCTCCATCCACGACCGCAAGGCACACCAGCGGGTGGTGAAGACGGCCCAGTACATCACTGGGAACATGCTCCCGCCATCGGAACAGTGAGGAAAGGACTTTGCATCATCAAGGACCCACACACCCCAGTCATGAGCTGTTCACTCCCTTACCGTCGGGCAGACACTTGAACTGGACTGACCACCTGCACTGATTCTCCGCATCTTAGCACACATACACTCACTCATGCAGACAGAAATATACACTCACTGGCCAGTTTATTAGGTACACCCATCTAGGACTGGGTCGGACCCCCCTTTACCTTCAGAACAGCCTGAATTCTTTGAGGCATTCTACTGAAATTTTCCACAAGGATGTTGGTCCATGCTGAAGCGATGGTATCACTCAGTTTCTGCAGATTGGACGGCGGTGCATTCATGCTGTGAACAGCCTGTTCTCTCATCCCAAAAATGCTCTATTGGGTTGATGTCTGAGGACTGCACGGGCCACACAAGTAAGCTGAGCTCGCTGTCATGTTCTAGGCAATATTTTTCCACTCCTCAATTGTACATTGTTGGTGATTGCATGCCCACTGAAGCCGCTTCTTCTTGTTTTTAGCTGATGAGAGTGGAAACCAGTGTGATCGTCTTCTACAATAGCCCATCCATGACAAGGATCAACGAGTTGTGTGTTCAGAGATGCCGTTCTGCACACCACTGTTGTATTGCACTGTTTATTTGTCTGTTTGTGTCTCACCTTTTCACTTACACAATTCTTGCCATTCTCCTTTAACCTCTCTCATCAACGAGCTGTTTTCGGCAACAAGACTTCAACTGAATGGATGTTTTTTGTTTCTCACACCATTCTTGGTAAACTGTCGTGCGTAAAAATCCCAGAAGGGCAGACGCTTCTGAGATATTGGCTCCGGCGCGCCTGGCACTGACGATCATACCACGCTCAAAGACGTTTAGGTCATTCGTTTTGCCCATTCTAACGTTCAATCGAACAGTAACTGAATGCCTCTGCCTGTCTGCCTGCTTTATATAGCAAGCCGTGGCCACGTGAATCACTGTACGCAAGAGCGATCCATTTTTGTGAACAGGGTGCCTAATAAATTGTACCTAATAAATTGGTCACTGATTTTACATTCATGCTACACTCGTCACAGCTGCTTCTACCAGACTTATTATAGTGCTCAGTTTATACACTGCCTCCCATCCCCCTCTTCCCCAATACATGTGTAAATATTGGACTATACATTGTGCCTTCCTCTACTATACTTATGATAAAACAATTATTTTATTCTACTACTTTTCTATTCTTAACTTTTATTATTTATTATTGTCGACAAGGAACCTGCAAGTAAGCATTTCATTGGATGATGTCTACCGTACAAATCCCGTATGACTAATAAAACTGCTGAGGGGAGGACGGCTCATAATAATGGCCGGAACGGAGCAAATAGAATGGCATCAAACACATGGAAACCATGGAAACCATGCGTTTGATCTATTTGATACCATTCCATTAATTCCACTCCAATCTTTACCACGAGCCCGTCCTCCCCAACAAAGGTGCCACCAACCTCTTGTGACACACACACACACACATCAACAAGCTAAACATTCACATACTGTATACTCTCACATACACACTCCATATACACACGACACTCACTTCTAAACACTCACACAATACAAGCTAAATACTTACATACAGTACTGCACTAAAACAAAAATAACAAGCGTTTGTCAAAAAGAATGCAAAAAGAATGGAGTACCTCCCTGTATTTTATTCATGCTTGCCCTTAGGGTACTGACAGAAGGTTTAGTTCCATATCCACTATATTAGCCCACACTGGATACTTTTTCTCTACACACCCTCCTGCTTATAATATAATAATAATAAATGCTATTTAGCAGACGCTTTTATCCAGAGCGACTTACAGTCATGTGTGCATACATTTTATGTATGGGTGGATTTGAACCTATTATCCCGGCATTGCAAACACCATGCTCTACCAACTGAGATACAAAAGACCAGGGCCCGTAGGGCTCTGCTCTGGTCAGAAGTAATGCATAATAGGGTGTCATTTGGGACAACCATAGTGTTTGGGTGAATGGGGCTGGCTGGTCCAGGAAGGAGAGCGAAAGTAGCTGAGCTGAGTCTGTGTTTTCATTGTTGGGTCGTCATGGCAGCGGGCGCCTGCAGCTGGGATGTGTGTGTGTGTGTGTGTGTGTGTGTGTGTGTGTGTGTGTGTGTGTGTGTGTGTGTGTGTGTGTGTGTGTGTGTATGTGTGTGTGTGTGTGTGTGTGTGTGTGTGTGTGTGTGTGTGTGTGTGTGTGTGTGTGTGTGTGTGTGTGTGTGTGTGTGTGTGTGTGTGTGTGTGTGTGTGTGTGCGCGTGTGTGTGTGTGTGCAAGAGAGCAGGATGGTGCTAGGGCATCATGTCTCGGCTCATGCACAGCATTCTCAGCAGTGAGCTCCTTATTCATGCCTATCTCAGAGTCAGACCCTTAATCATGGAGGGCCAGTCTACCTGCAATTAAAGTACATTCACCGCCTTAAACATTGGGAAATATTTACATAAATCATATCACACCAAAGCACACATGCATTATACTCACCTCTCCATCTGTTTCATACAAACTCAAGCCCACACACACACAAACAAACAGTCAAGCCTTCACTGTAGCTTCGTAGTACACACTCATATCAAATAGCTTATCAAAATTCTTCAGTAAAGGCATTACACACACACAAACATGGCACGAGCCCAGTCTTCACATGACCGCTACCCTCATTCAGGGTCTGGGCTCTTTACCACTTCCAGCTCCAAGGTCCTGCTCAGAGCTGATTAATGTGTGTGTGTAAGCACAAGCCAAGTATAAAATCAAGAGTCCCCACACAGCCTGAGCTACCAGAGTGGAAGCACACACTCATACACACACACAGACCTGTGGACCTAGGAACTGGAAGCACGTCAGAGAGCTCTCTCTCCAGGCCTATTCCATCACCTCAGGAAGAGAGAGAGCTGTGGCGACAGGGATGGAGAGAGAAGGAGAGATAGTGCTAGGGAGGATGAGAGCAAGGGAGGGAGGGAGAGTGAGGGAGAGAAAGCGGCTGGGAAGGAGGAGACAGATAGATAGGAAGGGATGGCGAGAAGGGGAAAGACAGAGATAAGGGAGGGAAAAAATGACATGCGAGAGAGGGAGAGTTTATTTTGTGTAAAAAACGAACTGGTGGATAGAGAGAGCAGCCTGATAGGAAAACAGTGTGACAGAATCAAGCGACATTGATGTATTACCATAGCAATAGCAATCATCATCACAGTCCCCTTGTAATCCTCATGCAGCCTCTGTTTTCTTCCTCTCCTTCAGATTCCTCATACTTCTTCAAGGGGAAGGAGTACTGGCGCGTGGTTGGCAGTGATATGGAGGTGGAGGCTGGGTACCCACGGCCCATAGGAAAGGATTGGCTGGTGTGCACAGAGATGCAGTCGGACTCCCCAGCCACAGAGGCCAATAACACAGCTAACACGCGGCTACATGGGCAGCACCACGCCGACCATGCCGAAAATGGCTACGAGGTATGCTCCTGCACTTCTGACTCTGCTTTACCCCTGGGAGCCAGGCCCTCACCCTCCCCCCTCTGGCTGCTCACCCCTCTCTTGACTCTCTCAGTGGTACAATCCTACGTCCCTCTATGATGGCAGTAGAGGTGAGCAGCCTCACTCTGTGACATGAAGTACAGCAGCCAATCTGATGAGAGTGGGGAAGTGGCTTAAGGGGTACTGTCAGACCAGCTCCACCGTCCGACAAAACGATGACTGGAGGAATTAGCTGTTATTGTTATTATTATCTTAATTGGGATCCTCAGTGTTTATTTGTTTTTTTTTGTGTTTTTGTTATTTATTATATTCAATGGATCAACTTGCTTTTAAACTATTTATGTTAAAATTATGATATTGGATTGAATTAGAAATGTGATAACATGACAAATGGAAATAGTTTGTCAATTTGATTATAGTTATGATACGTTCACAGCAAATTAGTTCCTCTGTGACTAAGCAGTCTAGCAAGAGAGTGGTACTCTGGGATGCCGCACGCCCTGTCCCCTTGTTCCTGCAATCACTATAAGTGCTTTAAGAACCCTCGCACATACACAGACCACTCCATGTGCAGTTTCTATGGACTGAGCTAGCTGGGAAATAATGTTCTGTGTCTGCTCACTCGCTCAAATGGTCTGGTCTGGCCGGATGGACACTACGCTCTCATTGGACAGCTTGCTCTCTCACTGACTTTTTAATGTCAAGACTATCTGGATGGAATGGACACTACTTCCTGTAATGACACTGACTGTCCTTCCTTGACTGCACTCACGTGCCCTTTTGTGACCTTTGCACCTGTATCTTTCTTTTTTTTCCTCAGCTCAGTAACAGTAGCACCTCCTGCCGTTATCAGAGAGGGTAACCTGTTAGTATTGATTATTAGGACGTATTTTTGTAATAAACACAGAGGGATTGTGGTTGAGCCCTACTCTGGGATGTGCATGATGTGGTTTTCATAATGCCTTGGTCTTGTCTGGTCTGGTCAGTGGTCACCACAGCGATCAGCGGTCAATAATAACCAACAGTCACCCAGGGACACCGTTCTCCTTCTCCAGGGGACATCTCTCCTACCATGAACTTTCTCTAAGGATAGGGGGGGGTGCCTGGGTGCAGGGCAGTGACAGGACATGGATATCCACCAGAGACCTGCCTGCTTAGAGGAGTGCACCCACTCACTACACAACTGGATTTATTAATATTACTAAGATATATTTACTTACAGTCTATATATATATATATATATATATATATATATATATATATTGAATATAAATTTAACTTTTCAGCTCAAATATATCTGTATATATTTGTATATATTTGAAAATATATCTGTATATATATATATATATATATATATATATATATATATATATATATTGATATATTTGAGCTGAAAAGTTCAATGGCAGTTGCCCAAAAACAACATGTACATTTTAAGCCATCTTTTCTAAGATGAAATATTTTTGTAGGAAAATAAAGAGGGGGTAATAGAGAGAGTGTGTGCTGGGTTGTGTAATGATTTTGTGTCACAGGGAGCCCAGGTGGAACAGGGAGAGGAGGACACGCAACAGCTGCAGTCACAGGCTGGCAGCTACTTTCTGGTTTGAGTTGTTGGAAGCCATGTTTCCCATGTACAGGCAGGTTATTGTTTCCTCGCTCCAAAACCATGCTAATCAAGATGTGCTCTCCTGGTAATAAGACATCTTCTTCTACATGCATTCCTTGTTTCAGATCTGTTTATTCAGGATTATGTGTATACATAATATATTATGCGTATGTATGTTTTGTCATAGGAATCAGTGACTTCTGAGAGGAAGACTGAACAATGTTGACTTAGTAAATAGACATTCACAGCGATGGAGGCAGACGTTTTAATCAAGAGAGACATTTAGAAAATATGCAAATTTTCTCAAACACTAAATATATAACCTGCACAAAAATATAAACGCAACATGCAAGAATTTACAATTTCAAAGACTTTACTTAGTTACAGTTCTTACAAGAAAATCAGTCTATTAAAATAAATTCAATAGGCTCTAATCTATGGATTTCACATGACTGGGAATACAGATATGTATCTGTTGGTCACAGATACGTTAAAAAAAGTATCAGAAAACCCATCAGTATCTGGTGTGATCACAATTTGCCTCGTGTTGCATGGCACATCTTCTTCATATAGAGCTGATCAGGCTGTTGATTATGGTATGTGGAATGTTGTCCCACTCCTCTTAAATGGCTGTGCGAAGTTGTTGGATATTGGCGGGAACTGGAACACGCTGTCATCCACGTTGATCCAGAGCATCCCAAACATGCACAATGGGTGACATGTCTGGTGAGTAAGCAGGCCATGGAAGAACTGGAACATTTTTAGCTTCCAGGAATTGTGTATAGATCCTTGCGACATGAGGACGGCATTATCATGCTGAAACAAGGTGATGATGACAGATGAATGGATGACAATAGAGTCCCAGTGGAGGTGTCATAATACCCATAAAACCTAGTGGTCAAACAGGGAAATGGTTCCAATCGTTCTTCCACTATTTTAGAAACACTTAAATGAAGGGCTGTGTTTGATCTATGCTTGTATAATGTACAAATATGTATTTTACATTTATAAGGAAGGTAAAATCTTATAGTTAGTTGTTTTATAAATTGAATATACAATTTATAAATATAATATAATATAGAAGAAATATGTCATTTCAAGCCTGATTCATACAGGTTTGTTGAATAGGAAATACATCATATAAAATATTTCATATTCTTATGTTTGTATCATATTTGTACTGTGTACTTGAGCTTGTGTCCTCAAAACTGACTACACCTTAGCAATTTATAATTATTTCTACCAGAAAGGTGAGATTTTTTCATTTCTTGGATTATGTATGACTATTTATTGTTTATGGTCCTCTCATGATAAAGAATTACTTTTGGGGATTACGTAATTACATTTTATTGTTTATGGTCCTCTCATGATAAAGAATTACTTTTGGGGATTACGTAATTACATTTTATTGTTTATGGCCCTATCATGATAAATAATTACTTTTGGGGATTACGTAATTACATTTTATTGTTTATGGCTCTATCATGATAAAGAATTACTTTTGGGGATTACGTAATTACATTTTAATGTTTATGGCCCTATCATGATAAAGAATTACTTTTGGGGATTACGTAATTACATTTCATTGTTTATGGCCCTCTCATGATAAAGAATTACTTTTGGGGATTACGTAATTACATTTTATTGTTTATGGCCCTATCATGATAAAGAATTACTTTGGGGATTACGTAATTACATTTTATTGTAAATGGCCCTCTCATGATAAAGAATTACTTTTGGGGATTCCGTAATTACATTTTATTGTTTATGGCTCTATCATGATAAAGAATTACTTTTGGGGATTACGTAATTACATTTTATTGTTTATGGCCCTATCATATGATAAAGAATTACTTTTGGGGATTTACGTAATTACATTTTCGATGACATTAAATTACGTTTAAGAGGTTAAGAAATGAGCAGTCAGAGAAAAGCAGCAGTGGGTGTGGTGTGTGTTTATTGCACTCCAGGGTCTGGATTTATGCTGTTTTGTAGTTAAATTTCGTTTTTTTTAAAGCCACTTAATCCATTAGAGCAGATTTTTTTTCCCTCCATGCCAAACTGGTGCTAATGAGTGCCCACAGGCCCAGGTAGGGAGATGGGCACGCTGCATTGGGTCTGACTCATTTCATGGGGAACACGAGCAGCACAATACCACTTCAAAATAAAGGATCCACAGAGGAGGAAGGGATAGGGCTGTTGCGGTGACCATATTACCAGCAGTCATGAGTCATGACCGCGGTAAAATTCCATGTGACTATTGAGTCACTGTAATCTCCTTTTATGCACTCTGGACATACATGCTTTAGTACCCAACTTGCCAACTACCATCAGGTCCTAATGGCCTGGTACCTAATGGCCTGGTACTCAGGGCTCTATTGTCCCTCTAACCACTCTGACATCAATGTACATGGAATCAAAAATCACATCAAACACACATCAAAACAGTAGTCCCATAGTACTTTTAAAACTCATCTTTCTAAGGTGAGCCGGGGCGGCAGGGTAGAAAATAGTGGTTAGAGCGTTGGACTAGTAACCGAAAGGTTGCAAGTTCGAATCCCCGAGCTGACAAGGTACAAATCTGTCGTTCTGCCCCTGAACAGGCAGTTAACCCACTGTTCCTAGGCCGTCATTGAAAATAAGAATTTGTTCTTAACTGACTTGCCTAGTAAAATAAAGGTTAAAAAAAAAAATTTAAAATTGAAAAACACCCATACACATATTAGAGCTTATTCATGTGCATAGGCTTATGAGCCAAAGCCCTCCCAAAAAACTGAATTAAAATCATGATTGTGCAATTATACAATAGCCAACATAACATCTCATATTACACATAAGGATTTAGTGAGGTCGGGCACTGATGTTGGTCGATTAGACCTGGCTTGCAGTCAGCGTTCCAATTCATCCCAAAGGTGTTCGATGGGGTTGCAGTCAACGCTTTGTGCAGGGCAGTCAAGTTATTCCACACCAATCTCAACAAACCATTTCTGTACGGCCCTCGCGTTGTGAACGGGCGCATTGTCATGCTGAAACAGGAAAAGGCCTTCCCCAAACTTTTGCCACAAAGTTGGAAGCACAGAATTGTCTAGAATGTTATTGTATGTTGTAGTGTTAAGATTTTCCTTCACTAGAACTATGAAAATCAGCTCCAGACCATTATTCCTCCACCACACTTTACAATGGGGGCTATGCATTGGGGCAGGTAGCGTTCTCCTGGCCACCGCCAAAGCCAGATTCGTCTGTTGGACGACCAGATGGTGAAGTGTGATTCATCACTTCAAAGAACACATTTCCACTGCTCCAGAGTGCAATGGAAGCAAGCTTACACCACTCTAGCCAAGGCTTGGCATTGTGCATGGTGATCTTAGGCTTGTATGCGGCTGCTCGGCCATGGAAACCTTAGCTTATTCATTCAAATCAGTCGAGAGGGGATTAAACATTAGCTAATGTTACATGTCAGTTACAGTACTAGCTCAGCACTGCGAATAAACACTAGTTTCGTTTTTTTCTGTTAAGTTAAACAGAAGTTACCTTGCCAGCTACATCAGCCAACTAAAGAGTAGCCAGTCTCTGCTCTGCTTGCTTTTACGACTCGGTGAAAGAGCGCAACACATACACATTGAACTATGCTGAGAAATAAGATTCTCCGGTCTGATGAAAGTGAGACTGAACTCTTTGGCCTGAATGCCAAGTGTCACGTCTGGAGTAAACCAGGCACCATCCCTACGGTGAAGCATGGTGGTGGCAGCATAATGCTGTGGGGATGTTTTTCAGCAGCAGGGACTGGGAGACTAGTCAGGATCGAGGGAAAGATGAACGGAGCTGCTCCAGAGCATTTAGGACCTCACACTAGGTGCAAAGGTTCACCTTCCAACAGTACAACAGCCCCAAGCACACAGCCAAGACAACGCAGGAGTGGCTTCATGGCAAGTCTCTGAATCACCTAGAGGGGCCCAGCCAGAGACCAGGCTTGAACCCAACCAAACATTTCTGGAGAGAAGAATGGGAGAAACTCCCCAAAAACAGGAGTGCCAAGCTTGTAGTGTCATACCCAAGAGGACTTGACGCTGTATTCACTGCCAAAGGTGCTTCAACAAAGTACTGAGTAAAGGGTCTGAAAGATTATTTAATTTTATGTAAATGTAAATCTGCTTTTGCCTTGTCATTATGGGGTATTGTGTGTAGATTGATGAGAAAAAACAACAACAATTTAATCCATTTTAGAATAAGGCTGTAACGTAACAGAATTTGGAAAAAGTCAAGGGGTCTGAATACTTTCCGTGTGCACTGTATGTTTTGATTTCTAAGACATTCTAAGGTTTGTATCATTTATAACTAAAGTTGACACTTTTACACTCAACATAGCCACTTCAAATTGTGCATTCTCACCTGTAATGGGAAAAATATAATTTCTATTTTATTCAGCTAAGTTAAATTATATTCTTCTTAGTATAAAATCATATAAAATAATGGCCCAAGACTTATAGGCATATCTTATCTACTAAATGAACAATCCTACAGCCTATGGCATGGAGCACAGCCAGATAACATACAGTAGGCCAACTCATATTCTGTCCTTCTGAAAAAAAAATGTTTTCCTATCATAATGTTTCTTTAGACCTGACTAAAATAAATAATGGATTTATTTTGATGGTGTATATTAAACGTATTTGTTCAACTTTTTTAAATGTAGATGTTCCAAAGGCACGCGTCAGCCTGGAGATGCTAAATGTATTTATGTTCATTAAAGGTCGAACACCCTGAGACCGGCAGTCTTTTGCATGACAATAACTAGCTGACAAAATGTCATGACCACCACAGCCCTAGGAAGGAACTTCATTATTGCCAGTCAGCTGCATTTAAAGCACAAACTTGAAGTCTAGAAGGGTCTTCTTACAGGGACAAATCTTATCAGGTTAAAAGAGAGGAAAAATTCAGGGAAGATCATAGCAAGTTGTTTCAACCAGAAAATGACGATCACAACGGGCCTCATCTCAGTGGATGGAGTTAACCTCTGGACAACCCTGCTACACTACACACAATCCTTATCACCTCCATGCACAGCTGTGCTCTTACCTGCAGGAGACACTGGGATCTAAGCTCAGACACTAGCAGCAGTGCCAGGTGTGCACTGTAGAACAGGTGTGTACTGTAGGTCAGGTTTGCACTGTAGGACTGGTGAGCACTGTAGGACCGATATGACGTGTGAGTGTGTGTAGGGTATGAGGTTGTGTGTGCATGTATGTGTCTAACCTGAGTGTTTGAGCTAACCTCAGTCCCTACTCAGCCAGAAGACCGCAAGTCTTTGGACCAAGCCTCAGACGGACCAGGTTTAACCAATCCATCACCCCCAGGGGCTCACAATGCCGCCCACATCCAAGACCAGAGAAAACGCTTACAGAGTGCAGCATCTGCTGGTATTGATAGCAATGACAGGAGGTGGTGTTGTAATGCTTACGGCAGGTTACACCACCTGCACTGAGGGGAGATTCTGGCATGAAAATTCCCCTCGGATGTGAGAACCGAACAACCACTGAATCTTAGTATTGTCTACATTGTATGCAATGTTATATACATGAGCCATTTGCCACTGCCCGCACTCATGCTGCATTTGTCAGTCTGATTTTAGATGGATATTTTGGCCTTGTTCCTCTGCTGATGGTATATTTGACACACAAGCACATCTTCTTTAATAACCCTTTCTGATGTCCTTCAGGCACTGTACAACAACTACATGTCACACATTCCACACATGACACATTGTTCACCACACTGACTATTGGAACAGTTAAAACCTTACACTGGCTGAAGTGCTCTGGCTCTCTAATCTCAATTTCTCAAGCCACCTGCTCCTCTACACCCAACCTGCCCTTTTTAACCTTTATTTAACTAGGCAAGTCTGTTAAGAACAAATTCTTATTTTTAATGACGGCCTAGGAAAAGTGGGTTAACTGCTTTGTCCAGGGGCAGAACAACAGATTTTTACCTTGTCAGCTCAGGGATTTGATGTTGCAACCTTTCGGTTACAAGTCCAACACTGTCACCCCAAGGCAGAGCCTAAAGAGGCTGCAGTGCTGCTGTCTGGGAGTTTATCGGGACAAGAATGGCATTGGCATGTATAGCAGTCGTTTTACGGGCTCCTAACCAATTATGTGTAACAGTATAACTTTAAACCGTCCCCTCGCCCATACCCGGGCGCGAACCAGGGACCCTCTGCACACATCAACAACAGTCACCCTCGAAGCGTCGTTACCCATCGCTCCACAAAAACAGCGGCCCTTGCAGAGCAAGGGGAACTACTACTTCAAGGTCTCAGAGCAAGTGACGTCACCGATTGAAATGCTATTCAGCGCACAAACCCGAACTAAGCTAGCCGTTTCACGTCCGTTACATATGCAAAAAATAATTACGCTGATCTTAGCTTTTTTTTGTACATAGTCTTTCCGCCATAATTTCCTATGACCGAAAATAACTTCTGGACATCAGAATAGTGTTCACTAACCTCAATTTGGATGAAGAATTCTACTTCAATGATCCGGGACCAGGCACTAATCCCAGACACTAGGAAAAGAGGAAAAGACGACAAAATTGAGACCGACGTGGGGCAATCTGATGAAACTACAAAATAGAGACAGACGTGGGGCAATCTGATGAAACTACAAAATAGAGCCCAACGTGGGGCAATCTGATGAAACTACAAGATAGAGCCCAACGTGGGGCAATCTGATGAAACTACAAAATAGAGCCCAACGTGGGGCAATCTGATGAAACTACAAAATAGAGCCCGACGTGGGGCAATCTGATGAAACTACAAAATAGAGACCGACGTGGGGCAATCTGATGAAACTACAAAATAGAGACAGACGTGGGGCAATCTGATGAAACTACGAAATAGAGACCGACGTGGGGCAATCTGATGAAACTACGAAATAGAGACCGACATGGGGCAATCTGATGAAACTACAAAATAGAGACCGACGTGGGGCAATCTGATGAAACTACAAAATAGAGCCCAATGTGGGGCAATCTGATGAAACTACGAAATAGAGACCGACGTGGGGCAATCTGATGAAACTACAAAATAGAGACCGACGTGGGGCAATCTGATGAAACTACAAAATAGAGACCGACGTGGGGCAATCTGATGAAACTACGAAATAGAGACCGACGTGGGGCAATCTGATGAAACGACAGCGGCAAGTGAATAAACCGCCTCGATCCCCCCGACCCCCCGTCTCAGCCTCCAGTATCTATGTTACAGTAGTCTATGTGCCGGGGGGCTCCTGTCTCATCTGGTGAAATTCTCCTGTCTTATCTGGTGTCCTGTGTGAACTTAAGCATGCTCCCTCTAATTCTCTCTCTCTCTCCCTCCTTTCCCGGAGGACCTGAGCCCTAGGACCATGCCTCAGGACAACCTGGACTGATGGCTCCTGGCTGTCCCCAGTCCACCTGGTCATGCTGCTGCTCCAGTTTCAACTGCTCTGCCTGACCCCCCCCCCCCCTCTCTCTCACTTACTCTCTCTACAAAACCTGCTGTCTCGACCTCTGAACGCTCAGCAATGAAAGCCAACTGACATTTACTCCTGAGGTGCTGACCTGTTGCACGCTCTACAACCACTGTGATTATTATTTGACCCTGCTAGTCATCTATGAACGTTTGAACATCTTGAAGAACAATATGGCCTTAATGGACATGTATCCTTTAATCTCCACCCAGCACAGCCAGAAGAGGACTGGCCACCCCTCAGACCCTTTGTCCTCTCTAGGTTTCTTCCTAGGTTCCTGCCTTTCAATGGAGTTTTTAATTTTTTATTGGCGAATGTACAATCACTGGAGAACAAACTAGACAATCTCTGTCTGAGACAATCCTATCAACGGGACCTGAAGAACTGTAATATCGTATGCTTCACAGAGTCGTGGCTTCACAGAGTCGTGGCATAGATAAATCTAGCTAGTTTATCTATGCATCGGCAGGACATAATGGCAGCGTCTCGTGAACTCAAGGGCAGGGTGTGTGTCTCTTTATCAACAACAGTAGGTGTACGATCTCTAATATTAAAGAAGTCTCAAGGTTCTCCTCGCCTGAGATAGAATACCTCATGATAAGCTGTAGACATTACTATTTACCATACTATTATTTTGTATAGCTGTCTACTTACCACCACAAACTGATGCTGCCACTAAGGCCGCACTCAACAAGTTATTATAGGGCAATGAGCCAACAAGAAAACGCTCATCCAAAGGCAGCCGTCCTAGTGGCCAGTGATTTTAATGCAGGAAAACTGAAATCCATTTGACCTAATTTCTACCAGCATGTCACCTGTGCAACCAAAGGGAAAAAATCTCTAGATCACCTTCACTCCACAGAGACGCATATAAAGCTTTACCCCGCTCTCCATTTGGCAAATCTGACCATAACTCTATCCTCCTGATTCCTGCTTACAAGCAAAAACTCAAACAGGAAGTACCAGTAACACGCTCAATACGGAAGTGGTCCGATGAAGTGGATGCTACACTACAGGACTGTTTTGCTAGCAGAGACTAGAATATGTTCCGCGATTCATCTGGTGGCATTGAGGAGTTCAGTCACCGGCTTCATTAATAAGTGCATCGACGAAATCGTCCGAACAGTGACCGTACGTACATACTGTATCCCATCCAGAAGCCATGGATTATAGGTAAAATAAAAAATAAAAATAGCCAACATCTGGACAGAGCTAAAGGCTAGAGCTGCCGATTTCAAGGAGCGGGAAATCTTGCTAATCATCATACACTGAGTGTACAAAACATTAAGGACACCTGCTCTTTCCATGATATAGACTGACCAGGTGAATCCAGGTAAAAGCTGTGATCCCTTATTGATGTAACTTGTTTATTCCACTTTAAATCAGCATAGATGAAGGGGAGGTTAGAGAATGATTTTGAAGCTTTGAGACAATTGAGACATGGATTGTGTAAGTGTGACATTCAGAGGGTGAATGGAAAGACAAAATATTTAAGTGCCTTTGAACAGGATATGGTAGAAGGTGCCAGGGGTACCGTCTGTGTCAAGAACTGCAATGCTGCTGGGTTTTTCACGCTAAACAGTTTCCCATGTGTATCAACAATGGTCCACCACTCATAGGACATCCAGCCAACTTGACCCAACTGTGGGAAGCATTGGCATCAACATGGGCCAGCATCCCTGTGAAATGCTTTTGACACCTTGACACCCTGACAAATTGAGGCTGTTCTGAGGGCAAAAGGGGGTACAACTAAATATTGGAAAGCTGTTCCTAATGTTTGGTCTACTCGGTGTACATACATTGACTTATTTACTTGTGGAACAGTGCATACAGTGCAACATGAAATAGATGCATAATACATGCTATCAAGGTCGACTTCAAATACTGTACCAACATCAATGTGAAAGTAACCAGAGCATAAAACAGTTGACTGGAAATGCCATATCAGTTTAAAAACAATGTAAAAAATATATATTATAAAGCCCTTTTTTGCTTTCTTGATTAAGGCATCTCCAAAATGTAGGTGTTTCAGCCGAGCTCAGTGCTTTCTGTGGTGGTGGGGCAGCCAGCGGAAAATACAGAGCGTCGGGGTTGGTAATGTTCTCTAGTTGCGCCGTGATTGGCTCAGTGTTCTGTCACTGCAAAATCTATGGGGAGAGCTCGATAATTCAAGCCCCTTGGGTGCTGCCATAGAGTTATATTAGAAGTGCCCATCCAAGAAGGTCACAGATAAAATGACTTCAAATCACCTCATATGTACCGTAGCTTAAATTGGAAACTGATAATGTCAACATCCTACTTTCTAAATCTTAGCTAGCAAGTTAGCAGTCATCATCATGAATCAAGTTGACAATCTACTGGTAAATAATTTTATTTTCAGTGGAGTGGGTGTCCAAGTCTGGGTTTAAGGGTCTCTTTTCCAAGCTTAAGAGGATAAACATTCAACACTGGCCATTCTGTCAATCCAGCATGACTTCTCGGAGCTGGGAAATCTCAGACTTCAGTGAGTTCAAGACAACTGGGATCTCCGAATGGGAAAATACGTTTTGAACGGTAATCCAACTCAGAATTCCAAGTTGGGAACTCTGGCCTCTTTCTAGAGCTCGGAACTGAAGATCACTGATGTCATGATTCAGCCTTGTTTTTTTTTCTTCGAGTTCCCAGTTGTCTTGAAAGCACCATAAATCCAGAGAATGGCAGACTTTGATAACAAAATTAACGACAAAGGATCGCTGCGCCACCTTCCTGTTCAAGTGAGTCCAAAATTGTATTGTATGCTGCTGTATAAATTATGTAACATGACAGGGAGATATGTATACTATAGCTAAGAAAGCAATACCAAGTGTATATTGTGTAGTAAGCTGTTCATAGCCCATATGCCTCACCCTAATAATTTTCTCCCTTTTCACCTAATAACTTAGCATACTTTTCTGACTTGGTGGCACACATTTAGCCTATAGTCTGTATTAGAGAAATGCCATCATTGAATATTGTAAGAGCTTTCATTGTCTGCTTATATTCCCCCTTTATTTATCCCACGGTTCTGACTTGGTGTACAGGGAGAATACAGTCAGAACGGACCATGTTCTGAATTCTGTCGCGGTACATTTCAAAGTGCTGAACAACTAGTTATATTGAATACGTCCGTCCTAGCTCGCTCATTAACGTCTTAATCTAAAAGATGGATTCCTTCCTATCCGCTCATTATCCCCTTATGCCATAGTTTGTACATCCCAATTGTCAGTAGAAACCCCATTTGTTTAAGCAAGTCAGTCATATCAGCTACGTTTTTTTAAGGCTGTAAATGAGACTGAATGAACTGTTTTGCTGCCAGAATAGGCTGCGCTGATAGCCAGGTGTAGCAGGCGTTGGGACTGCTGTAGGACCTAACAGTTTGTGGGCACAGTTTGACACCGTTATAGTGCAATTCATGTATTGTTTAGTGTTGTGTAGTGGCTGTGCTGGCATGCCCCACCAAGAGATACATGCTAAAATCGCCACTGATTCTATAAACAAAGAAGTCGGCTCTTAGAAAAATGTTGTATCAACAAGGCAGCGAGAATATTAACATTGCAACATAGTTTCCAACAAGGAGGAGGACCGCACAAATGTTTCCCCAGGACAGCTTGTCTCTGTCTGATTATTGTGGTGCCTACATAGCATTTGCACTATCTGGGTGCTCATTACATTTACTTAGCAATATTTAATGATGTTTTGCCAGCAAGATTAATCAGTTAGAATATGCCATTTTAATTCAGGAAGATGAGCAAGCAAGACTGATCGAGTGAGAGGTGGAAATGCATTATACCAGAGGCAGATAGGCTTCAGGTAGGGATTAGGGATGTAGGCAGAGGATGATGATGAAGTAGGCCTACAGCAAGAAGTTAAAAAGTTAGCCCAACTAAATCTTTAATGATTTGCATTTTCTCAATTATCGTTCTGTCACTGCATTGCAATGCACATTTGTTATTGCCTACCATTGTTATTGTATTTGAAGCCAAAAACAAGACGTGTTTAGGGGAAATGCTCTAAATAGCAAGTTGTTCAGTTCATCAAATCAAATCAAATCAAATTTATTTATATAGCCCTTCGTACATCAGCTGATATCTCAAAGTGCTGTACAGAAACCCAGCCTAAAACCCCAAACAGCAAGCAATGCAGGTGTAGAAGTGTAGAAGTTCATACCAATCGGCCTACATAAAACCAAAATTGCACTAGCCTATTGGGCAAATAAATTAAAATAACAATTATGCTTACAGCTATCACAACTTATATTTTAATAGCAATAAAGCAGGTTTTAGTTTAGAATGGTCCCCACATCTCAATTCCCAGTTAAATTACCCCCTGGCTATCAATTTACATTATGTTCAAATGACAACATCAAATTCAAAGCAATAGGTGCACTGCCCTCAGCTTTCTAAAACAGTCAGCAAAGGCGCACAGACTGGCTGCTCTCCGAGCAGTGCTCCCATGGTCCTAAAGTCAATCACAATGCTAAAATACCATTGCATTTTAATCGGAATTGGAATGATTTTTACTTTTTGTTGTTGTTGCCAACTTTAAAGGAATACTTTTTTGGTCTTTAACTAGGGTATGGGGACCCAACTAACGCCCCTGGTGACAACTTTTTGATGTCGCTCATCTGCAGTAAATCATCTCTCGCTTCCGTGTCCTCACTTGGGAAGAACTGCACTGTCCCCTGGTGGTGAAAAGAAATCAAATACTATTGTGATAACGTGTGAAAACTATTTTTTATCTTCGTAATATAGGACTTGTTTTGCCCTTGCAAAAAAAATACGACATTCATAAGATAACGGTGGAAAGATGATAATCCTATCCTAAGGAATGAAGGTAGAATGTTGGTGGAGAAGACAGAAAATAGACTGTGTCTGAGTAGGAGGGCAAAGTCTGACTAGGAGGCTAAAGCATAGACAGCACCCTGTGGCCAAAGTCTGACTAGGAGGCTAAAGCATAGACAGCACTCTGTGGCCAAAGTCTGACTAGGAGGCTAAAGCATAGACAGCACTCTGTGGCCAAAGTCTGACTAGGAGGCTAAAGCATAGACAGCACTCTGTGGCCAAAGTCTGACTAGGAGGCTAAAGCATAGACAGCACCCTGTGGCCAAAGTCTGACTAGGAGGCTAAAGCATAGACAGCACCCTGTGGCCAAAGTCTGACTAGGAGGCTAAAGTATAGACAGCACTCTGTGGCCAAAGTCTGACTAGGAGGCTAAAGCATAGACAGCACTCTGTGGCCAAAGTCTGACTAGGAGGCTAAAGCATAGACAGCACTCTGTGGCCAAAGTCTGACTAGGAGGCTAAAGCATAGACAGCACTCTGTGGCCAAAGTCTGACTAGGAGGCTAAAGCATAGACAGCACCCTGTGGCCAAAGTCTGACTAGGAGGCTAAAGCATAGACAGCACTCTGTGGCCAAAGTCTGACTAGGAGGCTAAAGCATAGACAGCACTCTGTGGCCAAAGTCTGACTAGGAGGCTAAAGCATAGACAGCACTCTGTGGCCAAAGTCTGACTAGGAGGCTAAAGCATAGACAGCACCCTGTGGCCAAAGTCTGTAGCGAAACAGAAAGTAAGGTTCGTAATAGGCTACCAAAGTCCGAGTAGGAGGGCAAAGTCCGAGTAGGAGGGCAAAGTCTGAGTAGGAGGCCTAATGTGACCACCACAAGAGAGCTCGAACTTGCTTTACTGACCATATTGATACTTTTGATGATAGGCTAATTTGTGTTTTATAATTTGGCCAATGATATGAATTAATAACTACAAAATTGTCTAATTACTTCAAATCAAATTGCATTTCTCACATATACATATTTAGCAGATGGATGTTATTGCGGCAGTGGAGGCTGGTAGAAGGAGCTATAGTAGGAGGGCTGACTGTAATTCCTGGAATGGAATCAATGGGACGGTATAAAACATAAGGAAACGACATGTATGTATAAATATCTAGTACCAGCCAAAAGCAGTCAAAAGTTTTTTACAGTTTTCTACATTGTAGAATAATAGTGAAGACATCAAACTATGAAATAACACACTTGGAATCATGTAGTAACCAAAAAAGGGTTAAACAAATTCTTCAAAGTAGCCACCAGGTGAGGTAGTCACCTGGAATGCGTTTCAATTAACAGGTGTGCCTTGTTAAAAGTTAAGTTGTGGATTTTCTTTATTTTTTAATGTGTTTGAGCAAATAAGTTAATGTTGTGACAAGGTAGTGAGTGGGTGGTATAAATAAGATAGCCCTATTTGGTAAAACACCGTAAAAGTCCGTATGATGGCAAGAACTGCTCAAATAAGCAAAGAGAAACGACAGTCCCACATTACTTGAAGGTGACATGAAGGTCAGTCAAAGCGGAACATTTAAAGAACTTTGAAAGTTTCTTCAAGTGCGGTCGCAAACACCATCATGAAACAAGCGGTGTAAAGCACTTAAGTAAAAATACTATAAAGTACTACTAAAGTAGTTTTAAACCACTACTAAAGGACACCAATAATAAGAAGAGACTTGCTTGAGTCAAGAAACACAAGCCATGGACGTTAGACCGATGGAAATCTGTCCTTTGGTCTGATGAGTCTAAATGTGTGATTTTTGGTTCCAACCTCCGTGTCTTTGTGAGACACAGAGTAGGTGAACGGATGATCTCTGCATGTGTGGTTCACACCGTGAAGCATGGAGGTGTGATGGTGTGGGGGTGCTTTGCTGGTGACACTGTCTGTGATTTATTTAGTATTCTAGGCACACTTAACCAGCATGGCTACCATAGCATTCTGCAGCGATACGCCATCCCATCTGGTTTGCGCTTAGTGGGACTACCATTTGTTTTTCAACAGGACAATGACCAAAAATACACCTCCAGACTGTGTAAGGGCTATTTGACCAATGAAGGAGAACGATGTAGTGCTGCATCAGATACCTGGCCTCCACAATCACCTGACCTCAACCCAATTGAGATGGTTTGGGATTAGTTGGACAGCAGAGTGAAGGAAAAGCAGCCAACAAGTGCTAAGTATATGTGGGAACTCCTTCAAGACTGTTGGAAAAGCATTCCTCATGAAGCTGGTTGAGAGAATGCCAAGAGTGTGCAAAGCTGTTATCAAGGCAAATAGTGGCTACTTTGAAGAAATTCAAATATAAACTATATTTTGATTTGTTTAACACTTTTTTCGTTACAACATGATTCCATGTGTGTTATTTCATAGTTTTGATGTCAAATTTGGGAAAAATAAAGAAAAACCCTTGAATGAGTAGATGTGTCCAAACTTTACGATACTGTGTGTATATATATAGAGAGAGAGTTGAAGTCGGAAGTTTACTTACACCTTAGCCAAATACATTTCAACTCAGTTTTTCACAATTCCTGACATTTAATCCTGGTAAAAATTCCCTGTCTCAGGTCAGTTAGGATCACCACTTTATTTTAAGAAAAATGAAATGAAATGTCAGAATGATAGTAGAGAGAATGATTTATTTCAGCTTTTATTCCTTTCATCACATTCCCTGTGGGTCAGAAGTTTACATACACTCAATTAGTATTTGGTAGCATTGCCTTTAAATTGTTTAACTTGGGTCAAACGTTTTGGGTAGCCTTCCACAAGCTTCCCGCAATAAGTTGGGTGAATTTTGGCCCATTCCTCCTGACAGAGCTGGTGTAACTGAGTCAGGTTTGTAGGTCTCCTTGCTCACACACGCTTTTTCAGTTCTGCCCACAAATTCTCTATAGGATGGAGGTCAGGGCTTTGTGATGGCCACTCCAATACCTTGACTTTGTTGTCCTTAAGCAATTTTGCCACAACTTTGGAAGTTTTCTTGGGGTCATTGTCCATTTGGAAGACCCATTTGCGACCAAGCTTTAACTTCATGACTGATGTCTTGAGATGTTGCTTCAATGTATCCACATAATTGTCCTCCCTCATGATGCCATCTATTTTGTTGAAGTGCACCAGTCCCTCCTGCAGCAAAGCACTCCCACAACATTTTTTATTTTATTTTATTTATTTATTTCACCTTTATTTAACCAGGTAGGCAAGTTGAGAACAAGTTCTCATTTACAATTGCGACCTGGCCAAGATAAAGCAAAGCGTTCGACACATACAACAATACAGAGTTACACATGGAGTAAAACAAACACACAGTCAATAATACAGTAGAAAAATAAGTCTATATACAATGTGAGCAAATGTGGTGAGATAAAGGCAAAAAAGACCATGATGGCGAAATAAATAGAATATAGCAAGTAAAACACTGGAATGGTAGATTTGCAGTGGAAGAATGTGCAAGGTAGAGATAGAAATAATGGGGTGCATAGGAGCAAAATAAATAAATACAGTAGGGGGAGAGGTAGTTGTTTGGGCTAAATTATAGATGGGCTATGTACAGGTGCAGTAATCTGTGAGCTGCTCTGACAGCTGGTGCTTAAAGCTAGTGAGTGACATAAGTGTTTCCAGTTTCAGTGATTTTTGTAGTTCGTTCCAGTCATTGGCAGCAGAGAACTGGAAGGAGAGGCGCCCAAAGGAAGAATTGGTTTTGGGAGTGACCAGAGAGATATACCTGCTGTAGTGCGTGCTACAGGTGGGTGCTGCTATGATGACCAGCGAGCTGAGATAAGGGGGGACTTTACCTAGCAGGGTCTTGTAGATGACCTGGAGCCAGTGGATTTGGCGACGAGTATGAAGCGAGGGCCAGTATGAAGCGTACAGGTTGCAGTGGTGGGTAGTGTATGGGGCTTTGGTGACAAAACGGATGGCACTGTGATAGACTGCATCCAATTTATTGAGTAGGGTATTGGAGGCTATTTTGTAAATGACATCGCCGAAGTCGAGGATCGGTAGGATGGTCAGTTTTACAAGGGTATGTTTGGCAGCATGAGTGAAGGATGCTTTGTTGCGAAGTAGGAAGCCAATTCTAGATTTAACTGGAAGGAGAGTTTACAGTCTAACCAGACACCTAGGTATTTGTAGTTGTCCACATATTCTAAGTCAGAACCGTCCAGAGTAGTGATGTTGGACGGGCGGGCAGGTGCAGGCAGCGATCGGTTGAAGAGCATGCATTTAGTTTTACTTGTAGTTCAGAGCAATTGGAAGCCACGGAAGGAGAGTTGTATGGCATTGAAGCTCGTCTGGAGGGTTGTTAACACAGTGTCCAAAGAAAGGCCAGAAGTATACTGAATGGTCTTGTCTGCGTAAAGGTGGATCAGAGACTCACCAGCAGCAAGAGCGACATCATTGATGTGTACAGAGAAGAGAGTCGGTCCAAGAATTGAACCCTGTGGCACCCCCATAGAGACTGCCAGAGGCCCGGACAACAGGCCCTCCGATTTGACACACTGAACTCTATCAGAGAAGTAGTTGGTGAACCAGGCGAGGCAATCATTTGAGAAACCAAGGTTATCGAGTCTGCCGATGAGGATGTGGTGATTGACAGAGTCGAAAGCCTTTTGGCAGGTCAATGAATACGGCAGCACAGTACTGTTTCTGATCGATGGCGGTTAAGATATCGTTTAGGACCTTGAGCGTGGCTGAGGTGCACCCATGACCAACTCTGAAACCAGATTGCATAATGGAGAAGGTATGGTGGGATTCGAAATGGTCGGTAATCTGTTTGTTGACTTGGCTTTCACTCAAACGGGAAAGGCAGGGTAGGATAGATATGGGTCTGTAGCAGTTTGGGTCAAGAGTGTGTCCCCCTTTGAAGAGGGGGATGACCGTGGAAGCTATCCAATCTTTGGGAATCTCAGACGATACGAAAGAGAGGTTGAATAGGCTAGTAATAGGGGTTGCAACAATTTCGGCAGATAATTTTAGAAAGAAAGGGTCCAGATTGTCTATCCCGGCTGATTTTGCAGCTCTTTTAGAACATCAGCTGACTGGATTTGGGAGAAGGAGAAATGGGGAAGGCTTAGGCGAGTTGCTGTGCTTTCCAAGTGGAAAGCATGGCCAGCCGTAGAAAAATGCTTATTGAAATTCTCAATTATAGTGGATTTATCGGTGGTGACAGTGTTTCCTATCCTCAGTGCAGTGGGTAGCTGGGAGGAGGTGTTCTTATTCTCCATGGACTTTACAGTGTCCCAGAACCTTTTTGAGTTTGTGTTGCAGGAAGCAAATTTCTGCTTGAAAAAGCTTGCCTTGGCTTTTCTAACTGCCTGTGTATATTGGTTTCTAGCTTCCCTGAAAAGTTGCATATCACGGGGGCTGTCCGATGCTAATGCAGAACGCCATAGGATGTTTTTGTGTTGGTTAAGGGCAGTCAGGTCTGGAGAGAACCAAGGGCTATATCTGATCCTGGTTATACATTTCTTGAATGGGGTATGCTTATTTGAGGAAGTCATTTAAAAAAAAACAGGCATCCTCTACTGACGGGATGAGATCAATATCCTTCCAGGATACCGCTGCCAGGTCGATTAGAAAGGCCTGCTCACTGAAGTCTTTTAGGGAACGGATGCAGGCAATGAGACATTGATCGCTGAGATCTTGGTTGAAAACAGCAGAGGTGTATTTAGAGGGCAAGTTGGTTAGGGTGATATCTATGAGGGTGCCCTTGTTTACGGCTTTGGGGTGGTACCTGGTAGGTTCATTGATAATTTGTGTGAGATTGAGGGCATCAAGCTTAGATTGTAGGATGGCTGGGGTGTTCAGCATGTTCCAGTTTAGGTCGCCTAGCAGCACGAGCTCTGAAGATAGATGGGGGGCAATCAGTTCACATATGGTGTCCAGAGCACAGCTAGGGGCAGAGGGTGGTCTATAGCAGGTGTCAACGGTGAGAGACTTGTTTTTAGAGAGGTAGATTTTTAAAAGTAGAAGTTCAAATTGTTTGGGTACAGACCTGGATAGTAGGACAGAGTAGTAGGACTCTGCATGCTATCTTTGCAGTAGATTGCAACACCGCCCTCTTTGGCCGTTCTATCTTGTCTGAAAATGTTGTAGTTAGGGATGAAGATTTCAGAATTTTTGGTGGTCTTCCTAAACCAGCTTCCTAAGACGGTGCCACGTTGAAAGTCACTGAGCTCTTCAGTAAGGCCATTCTACTACCAATGTTGCATGGTTGTGTGCTCGATTTTATACACCTGTCAGCAATGGGTGTGACTGAAATACCCAAATCCACTAATTTCAAGGGGTGTCCATCTACTTTTGTATATATAGTATATGTAGTATTTTTGAAGAAAATGTAGGATAAAATAGTATGTGTATGGCAACAGTTGAATAGGATGGTCTTGACTAGAATACAGTACAGTGACATTGGCAAGTTTTCAGACCCCGTGACTTTTTCCACATTTTGTTACGTTACAGCCTTATTCTAAAATGTTTTTTTAAATTTATTCAGAGGCAATCGACAAACAATACCCCATAATGACGAAGCAAAAAACTGTTTTTTAGAAACAGAAATACCTTATTAAACAAGTATTCAGACCCTTTGCTACTGTCATTTATGAACATTTGAACATCTTGGCCATGTTCTGTTATAGTCTCCACCCGGCACAGCCAGAAGAGGACTGGCCACCCCTCATAGCCTGGTTCCTCTCTAGGTTTCTTCCTAAGTTTTGGCCTTTCTAGGGAGTTTTTCCTAACCTCCATGCCTCTACATCTGCATTGATTGCTGTTTGGGGATTTAGGCTGGGTTTCTGTACAGCACTTTGAGATATCAGCTGATGTAAGAATGGCTATATAAATACATTTGATTTGATTTGCTATGAGACTCAAAATTGAGCTCAGGTGCATCCAGTTTCCATTGATCATCCTTGAGATATTTCTACAACTTGATTGGAGTCCACCTGTGGTAAATTCAATTGATTGGACATGATTTGGAAAGGCACACACCTGTCTATATAAGGTTCCACAGTTGACAGTGCATGTCTGAGCAAAAACCAAGCCTTGAGATCGAAGGAATTGTCCATAGAGCTCCGAGACAGGATTGTGTCGAGGAACAGATTTCGGCAGCATTAAAAGTCCCCAAGAACACAGAGGCCTCCATCATTCTTAAATGGAAGAAGTTTGGAACCACCAAGACTCATCCTGGAGCTGGCCGTCCAGCCAAACTGAGCAATCAGGGGAGAAGGACTTTGGTCAGGGAGGTGACGAAAAAACCAACGGTCACTCTGACAGAGCTCCAGAGTTCCTCTGTGGAGATGGGAGAACCTTCCAGAAGGACAACCATCTCTGCAGCACTCCACCAATCAGGCGTTTATGGTAGTGGCCAGATGGAAGCCACTCCTCAGTAAAAAGCACAACAGCCCGCTTGGAGTTGGCAAAACGCACATAGACTCACAGACCACAAGAAACAAGATTCTCTGGCCTGATGAACCCAAGATTGAACTCTTTGGCCTAAATCCCAAGCGTCACTTCTGGAGGATTTTATTAACATTTTTATTTCACTAGGCAAGTCATTTAAGAACAAATTCTTATTTACAATGACGGCCTATCAAAAGGCAAAAGACAAAAAGACCTCCTGCGGGGATGGGGGCTTGGATTAAAAAATATATATAACATATAAATATAGGACAAAACACACATCACGACAAGAGAGACAACACAAAACTACATAAAGAGAGACCTAAGACCGCAAGGCAGCAACACATGACAACACAGCATGGTAGCAACCCAACATGACAACAACATGGTAGCAAAACAAAACATGGTACAAACATTATTGGGCACAGACAACAGTGCAAAGGGCAAGAAGGTAGTGACACCAATACATCACGCAAAGCAGCCACAAATGTCAGTAAGAGTGTCCATGATTGAGTCTTTGAATGGAGAGATTGAGATAAAACTGTCCCGTTTGAGTGTTTGTTGCAGCTCGTTCCAGTCGCTAGCTGCAGCGAACTGAAAAGACGAGCGACCCAGCGATTTGTGTGCTTTGGGGACCTTTAACAGAATGTGACTGGCAGAACGGGTGTTGTATGTGGAGGATGAGGGCTGCAGTATATATCTCAGATAGGGGGGAGAGAGGCCTAAGAGGGTTTTATAAATAAGCATCAACCAACCAGTGGAGCGATTACGATAGAGGGAACCAAATCTAGATTTCACTTTAGCCTGCAGCTTTGATATGTGCTGAGAGAAGAACAGTGTACTGTCTAGCCATACTCCCATGTACACGTATGAGGTGACTACCTCAAGCTCTAAACCCCCCAAGGTAGTAATCACACCTGTGGGGAGAGGGGCATTCTTCTTACCAAACCACGTGACCTTGGTTTTGAAGGTGTTCAGAACAAGGTTACGGGTACAGAAATCTTGTTTGGACACTAAGAAAGCTTTGTTGTAGAGAATTTAACAGAAAATCCGGGGAGGGTCCAGCTGAGTATAAGACTGTATCATCTGCATATAAATGGATGAGAGAGCTTCCTACTGCCTGAGCTATGTTGTTGATGTAAGTAGAGAAGAGAGTGGGGCCTAGGACTGAGCCTTGGGGTACTCCCTTGGTGACAGGCAGTGGCTGAGACAGCAGATTTTCTGACTTTATACACTGCACTCTTTGAGAGAGGTAGTTAGCAAACCAGGCCAAAGACCCCTCAGAGACACCAATACTCCTTAGCTGGCCCACAAGAATTGGAATTGTCTACCGTATCAAAAGCTTTCGCCAACTACAATAAAAATAGCAGCACAACATTGCTTAGAATCAACGGCAATGGTGACATCATTGAGGACCTTTAAGGTTGCAGTGACACATCCATAACCTGAGCGGAAACCAGATTGCATACCAGAGAGAATACTATAGACATAAAGAAAGGCAGTCAGTCAAGTTTTTCCAAAACTTTTGATTAACAGGGCAAAATAGAAATAGGCCTATAACATTTAGGATCAGCTTGATCTCCCCCTTTAAATAAAGGACGAACGGGTGGCTGCCTTCCAAGCAATGGGAACCTCCCCAGAAAGGAGAGACAGGTGAAAAAGGTTGGAGATAGGCTTGGTGATGATAGGGGCAGCAACCTTAAAGAAGAAAGGGTCTAAACCATCTGACCCAGATGTTTTTTGGGGGTCAAGTTTCAGGAGCTCCTCTAGCACCTCGGACTCAGTCACTGCAGGGGAAAAAGAGGGAGAAGCATCAGGGATAGTCGCATTAGAAAGGGTGGGAGATGAGGAAATGTTGGATGGGCAAGGAGGCATGTCTAAGTCAAATAGGAATCCTGACTTAATGAAGGAAATGGTGGTGACAGTATCATGCTGTGGGGTTGTTTGTCAGCGGAGGGGGCTAGGAGACTAGTCAGGATCCTTGATGAAAACCTGCTCCAAAGCGCTCAGGACCTCAGACTGGGGCAAAGGTTCACCTTCCAACAGGACAAATGCCTTAAGCACACAGCCAAGACAACGCAGGAGTGGCTTCGGGACAAGTCTCTGAATGTCCTTGAGTGGCCCAACTAGAGCCCGGACTAATACCCGATCGAGAGACTTGAAAATAGCTTTGGAGAGACCTGAAAATAGTTGTGCAACAATACTCTTCATCCAACCTGATGGAGCTTGAGAGGATCTGAAGAGAGAAATGGGAGAAACTCCCCAAATAAAGGTGTGCCAAGATTGTAGCGTCATACCCAAGAAGACTCGAGGCTGTAATCGCTGCCAAAGGTGCAGGGGACATCAGGGGTATGGGGGTCATCACTGGTCAGGTAGGGGGATTCTAGCCTACTTTTAAAATAAATATCCAAAATAAAGATTCTTAATCCATACATTATTTGGCTCTGGTATTTGTAAAAAAAAAAAAAAAGTTTTTTAAATTAAATAGAAGAGAACGGCAAACGAATATCATCATGAGCCAACTTTTGCTGTTTTTAACCAAGTGGGAGTAAATACCAGTTGGATGCACTCGTGTGATTTGAACTAGTTGAAAAATGCTGATTGGCTAATGGCCAACAAGCTTGCTCTGTAAACAATAAATTAAAGTATGGGATATCATGCTTGTAAACAAATGATAGTGTTCAAAAACTATATTATTAATAGATTGCTTTTCGGAAATAATGTTTTGTTGTTGCATTTAACTGCTGAAAATACTGTTATCGAGGTCAATACTGTTTTCGAGGTCATGACATCAGAGGTCAGCATATGGGAGCTCAGTATGATAGATAAGTTTCCCACTCATAATGACCTGTTCAAGGGCCATTCAAGTGGATTTTTCCCAGTCGTGTGTGGTCAATTCCCATTTCCCACTTGGTTACGAATGCAGCATTAACCTGCTGTGTTGGTCTACATTTGGCTGTTCCTGATGTTTTGTTCTGTATGTCCTGTCCTCTATGTTGTTTTATTATGGGTGTACTGTGTAGTCTTTTAAGTACTCCAATTCCTTCAAGGGAAAATAAATTGCATCGAATTCAATTGAAATACTGTTTGTTAATCAGTATGTCCCTAGAATGTTGGAAACACCGTCTACTACAGCGTAGACAACATTCTATTCTCACATTCTATTATATTGTGATGTCAAGCCATATTATTACATTTTGTTTTGTAGCCATGATAAAACACTCAGGACAACACATAAGGCCATTTTAATCCGTTCAATTATTAACGTTCTCGAGTGGCACAGCGGTCTAAGGCACTGCATCTCAGTGCTAGAAGCGTCACTACAGACACCCTGGTTTTAATCCAGGCTGCATTGTAACCGGCTGTGATTGGGAGTCCCATAGGGCAGAGCACAATTGGCCCAGCGTTGTCTGGGTTTGGCTGGTGTAGGCCATCATTGTAAATACATTAAGAATTTGTTCTTAACTGACTTGCCTTGTTAAATAAAGGTTCAATTAAAAAACAGCTGTACTGTAGTTCAGTGGGCAGCTAGCTAGTGTTCATCATAATGGCCCTTTAATATTCAATAATGTAGCCATTCATATTTAAAACTATAATAGGTAACTCATAAGTCTGTGTACATACACACACACACTTGCACAGACGGGTATTGGGGATGTGTATGACCCTCATTCAACACTGATTTATAACACATGGTGCCAAAATGTTATTATTACACTTGTGTTATAAGATTCCATAAAATGTGCTTTTACTATAATAATAATAAGACCCATAATAAGACTCGACATCAGTTCTGCTATCAAAGACAACAGCCTATTGTAGTCTAACTACTGGTCTTGGCTAGGACTAGGTGGACTATAGCCCCACAGTGGAGGTTTCATAATACCTATAAAACCTACCGGTCAAACAGGGAAATGGTTCCAATCGTTTTTCCACCATTCATTTTTCCCATATGGGATTTTAGAAACGTTTAAAATAAGGGCTGTGTTTTGTGTAGGGTTACCTTTTGATACCCATTTAAATCTCTCTGTGACAAGGTGACTTTTATCAATATATTCGGCTCTATTTACTCTCAGATTCTCAAATGCTAATTAGCATCAACGTAGAAATCGTTTGATTTGATTTTAAAAAGCATGGAAAACCACAAATACCTGCAAGCTCCTGCACGTCATCTCTAGTTGACACCTATGCTATCAGGTATTGTGTCAATTTAAAACTTGCACAAAAGTTGAAATGTAGCCAATTTATTAATTACTACATTTTGCTAACATTAGATAGTTAATCCATAGAATCTTACCTTTGTCTCGATTGGGCAGTCTCGTCCAGATCAACATGGCATTCGTAGTACTTTAATAACTAAATGACAATCGCCCCGTAGCACACACTTCTGTCATCATGAAGTGCTTTGATAGGCTAGTTAATTAAGGATCATATCACCTCTACCTTACCTGACACCTGAGAACCATTTAAATTTGCTTACTGCCCCAATAGATCCACAGACGATGCAATCACCATTGCACTGCACACTGCCCTATCCCACCTGGACAAGAGAAATACCTATGTAAAAATGCTGTTCATTCACTATAGCTCAGCCTTCAACACCATAGTACCCTCCAAGCTCATCATCAAGATCGGGGCCCTGGGTCTGAACCCTGCCCTGAGCAACTGGGTCCTGGACTTCTTGACGGGCCGCCCCCAAGTGTTGAAGGTAGGGAACAATACCTCTACTTCACAGATCCTCAACACAGGGGCTCCACAAGGGTGCGTACTCAGCCACCTCCGGGAACACCCTGTTTACCCACGACTGCTTGGCCACACATGCCTCCACCTCAATCATCAAGTTTGCAGACGACACAACCATAGTAGGCCTGATTACCAACAATGACGGGTTGAGGGCCCTGGCGGAGTGTTGCCAGGAAAATAACCTCTCCTTCAACGTCAACAAAATGAAGGAGTTGATGCTGGACTTCAGGAAAAAGCGGAGAAGGTGGAAAGCTTCAAGTTCCTCGGCATACACATCACTGCAATGGTCCACCCCCATAGACAGTGTGGCGCAAGAGTGCCTCTTCAACCTCAGGCTGAAGAAATTTGGCTTGGCCCTTAAGACCCTCACAAACTTTTACAAATGCACAATTGAGAGCATCCTGTCGGGCTGCATCACCACCTGGAACTGCAACTGCACCGCCCGCAACCGCAGGGCTCTCCAGAGGGTGGTGCAGTCTGCCCAACGCATCACCGGGGGCACACTTTCTGCCCTCCAGGACACCTATAGCAACCGGTCACAGGAAGGCCAAAAAGATCATAAAGGACACGGCCTGTTCACCCCGCTATTATCCAGAAGGCGAGGTCAGTACAGGTGCATCAAATATGGGAAATAAATACTGAAAAACAGGGTTACTCAACCCTGCACCTTAGAGGCTGCTGTCCTATATACATAGGCATGGAATCACTAGTCACTTCAATAATGGAACACTAGTCACTTTAATAATGTTTACATAGTGCTTTACTCATTTCATATGTATATACTGTATTCTATTCTACTGCATTTTAGTCAATGACACTTCGATATTGCTCATTCTAACATTTATAAATTCCACTATTTGACTTTAAAAAATATATATATATTTTACCTTTATTTAACTAGGCAAGCCAGTTTTTGTCAATTCTGATTTTGCGATATGTGTGTATGGTTGTGAATTGTTAGATATTACTGTACTGTTGGAGCTAGGAACACACGGATTTCGCTTCACCCGCAATAACATCTGCTAAATATTAGCAGCTAATTAGCGTTTCATTTTTCGGAGGTAAATATAGATAAAAGTCACCTTGTCCTAGAGAGATTTACATGTAACAAAACGTCACCCAGGAAAAGCCTACACAAAACACAGCCTTTTTTTCTATAATCCCTTATGAGAAAAATTAATGGTGGAAAAACGATTGGAACCATTTACCTGTTTGACCGCTAGGTGTAATGGGTGATATGACTCATACTGTTGTACTCTATAGTGTAGGAGGTGGTATAGTATTTACGTGGTTACATGCAGTAGAGGAGGCAACAACAGAACAACGATGTGACACCTCTCTTTAAAATAAAGCTTTAAGTTCGTGCGCCTGCGCAACATTTCGGGGCTTGGAGAGTAACTGAAGGCTTTTTGGAGACCACCATTGATACGAGGATTGCTCTGCAAAGAAAAAATAACTATTACTCAAGCCCATTGAAATTATTACAAGATGCCGCTTGCCTAATTATCGTGAACTTGCGTTGGAACAAATTACAACACATTATTGAACGGGTTGCAATGGAGCCAACGATTTCCTCCGTACACAAACAAAACCGAGGCTTCTGTTTTTAAGGTGGATATTTAAGCTAGCAGCTACCTAGCCAGTCTACATTGGAGTTAGTCTCTTTGTAAACACTGCGTCAGTTGTGCTAGCTAGCTAACTACCATAACAAAGAAACATGGGACTCGTATATTGTTGAAAGGAGGCAGACTCCTTTCCATACGTTAGCTAAACATGCGAGAAGAACATCGTTCTTTCTCAGGAAGGCAGCCCATGGCAATCGAAAGACGAGGTGAACTTTCCAGCTGTGCCGACTTCACGGAGGAGAAAGGGACATCCGAGAGAGATCTGCAACCCTGCAACGCTTTTTCATTTTACCTCAAAATAAAACGCTGAGGTTCTGGAGCGATGGAAACCGTGGGGAAATTCGAGTTTAGCAGGAAGGATTTGATAGGACACGGTGCATTTGCGGTGGTGTTCAAAGGCAGGAATAGAGAGGTGAGGCGACGATGTGGCATTT
This sequence comes from Oncorhynchus masou masou, assembly GCF_036934945.1. NCBI lineage: Eukaryota > Metazoa > Chordata > Actinopteri > Salmoniformes > Salmonidae > Oncorhynchus > Oncorhynchus masou. The sequence continues at coordinate 61,773,037 of NC_088239.1, forward strand.
ATTACAACGTGTTTTAATGTATTTTTTTCTAGATCTAACAAGATAGTATCAATTTAGCTATTATTCAAATTAAGTCTTCGCGTATGCATCATGTTTCTCCTACGTTTGTAGAATTTGCTCTATGTTGTTTTAGTACGACCTTAAATCGAGAGGCCTGGCAGCTGAAGGATGTGATAGTCTGGGTTGATGATGAAAAATATCAACAGCCATTTGCAGATGAAATGTGATCTTTTGAGTCTGATGATGATAATTTATTACAAGTGTATTATGAACATACATTAGTATTTTTCTTTAACAGTTTGGTCGGTGGGTTTGTGATGGTCTAACATCTAGGCTAGAATTATAATGTTATGTTGAAGTGGGTGGGTAGGGTGTTCAAATCGAGATGAAGATGTGAAATGATGAAGAGGGGAAAAAATTGCTATTCCAAAAGACCAAATGTAAGTATTGACCACAAAGACATGTCTGTCCAACATCAACACACTTCATGCCAAGGGAGGATTCTGGTCCATGGGAAAATGGAGCCAAGCCTGCTATACATTCCTCTATATGTTGTCACCATGCCTCTTATAGCTAGTAGGTAACTAAGGATTTAAGTCCTGTGTCCATGGTTAATTCCTTCGCTATATAGTAGGCTACCTTACCACTTTCACTATTTTATGTTCCATGCATTTCACCTATTAACATTCTTTAAACAGCCTTACAGGCATCCAGAAAACTCTAGTCAAACTGCATTATAATTCATCATTCTTGTTTGTCTGTCTTTAGAAACACGACTGGGAGGTGGCCGTGAAATGCATAAACAAGAAGAACTTGGCAAAGTCTCAGACCCTTTTGGGGAAAGAGATCAAAATTCTCAAGGTAAGGCAACCAGTTTTATTTTGATGTAGTATATTCAATCATTTCCATATGTTTACTCAAATTGAGTTTTTATTTGCAAAGAACTAACATTTCCTGTTTATTTTCCCCAGGAACTAAAACATGAAAACATTGTTGCATTACATGACTTTCAGGTATGTATTATTAAGCCAAATACATTTTTAAGAAATGTGTGGACAGGGCAAGATTTCTACTATGGAGTTTTAACTTCTGTTTACACTAAGTTTAAAGCGTGTCATGTTGTTCTTCCATGTCCCAGTTGTCATATTAGCCAAGTTGAGCATTTGTGCGTGTTGGATGAAATTCTAATTTTGACCCACTTCTGTTCATTTAATCTTTGTTACATCACTTGCTGACCACTTGCTGACTTTGTGACCAAAGTTTGATCATAGGCCTGTTTATATTGTATCGACCCTGGGCTTATAATCGCAGATATCGACTCTACCGCTTGAGCATGCTTTTGGGGCACAGTCGATAGCTCGCTGGACTTCGGGCTAGAAGGTCAAAGTGCCTGCTCCCTGCCTGTTTCATTACAATATTATTATAAAAAACTTTTTGCCAATGATCTACATTTTTATTATTCATGGTCTTCCTACACATGAAAACATTGACAATCATGAATACTGGAGCAGCTTCAAAATATCCACATCTTACAACACAAATTGGCCCGACCCAGTGTAGCTTGATCTGTGCTAATTTTAAGACACGTTAGTTCATTTGACGATCCTTTCCGCCTCAAGCAATAACAAGGTCACGGTCAGGTGGTAAATGGTTCCAGAAACTGGAATGTCACATCCCACTGAAGGGTGTTGGTAGCCATCTTTCTGTGGTCCCACTATGAAACCATATGGCTCTAAGTGGCGATGATTGAAGATGATCTCATACAGGCGTGTTCCAGTAGTCAGAGGTTTGTGTTGTCACAGTGCTAAGTCAATACAGCAGCCTGCCATGTTTACACCTGTCCTCTGAGCCGCAGCCTAGGCAGCCATGCAAACTGTGTTCTCAGGTATATGATGCGTTTTATTTGTTTTCCTATGGAGTCATGTAAAACAGGGGATGGTAAGGATTGTAATTGAACCACTTCTACCTAAATCACTTTGCTTTATAAAGTCATTTTTTACATCAGCAGATTTCAGAGTGCTTATACAGAAACCCAGCCTAAAACCCCAAACAGCAAGCAATGCAGATGTTGAAGCACAGTGGCTAGGAAGAAACCTAGTGATGAACCAGTGATGAACCAGGCTCTGAGGGGTTGACAGTCCCCTTTTGCTGTGCCGTGCAGATATTCTAAGAGTACATCTTCAAGATGTTCAAACGTTCATAGATGACCAGCAGGGTCAAATACTAATCAGTGGTTGTAGAGGGTGCAACAGGTCAGCACCTCAGGAGTTAATGTCAGTTGGCTTTTCTTAGCTGAGCGTTCAGTTGTCAATGCCAGAAGGGTTGCCATTATTGATCGCTAAAAATTATTTTTACACCTCTCCCACACTAAATTTACAAAATTTACATCAGAACAGCGATTACTCACCACAAACTGACAGATGCTTTTTTTTCCTTTAACAAGTCCGACGTGAAGGACATATTGCTTTCCCAGGAACAGGCCCAAATCCCTGTCATTTGCATGAAGAGAAGATGGAGAAAAAGAGGACAGAGGTCAGGCTGCCTTCTGAGAATTCATAGGCGATCGAGTAAACCCCCACTGCCTTCCGTTCTACTAGTTGCATGCATGCATCATTGGGGGGGAAAATCGCTGACTTACAAGGATATTTAACCTACCAACGGGACATTAAAAACACATTTCTTAGGCTTCATGGAGTCGTGGCTGAACGACAACAATATCGTCATACAGCTGGCTGGTTATACACTGTATTGGCAGGATAGAACCGCGGCGTCTGGTAAAGCAAGGGGGGGGAACTATGTATATATGTAAACAACAGCTGGTGCTAGATATCTAAGGAAGTGTTGAGGTTTTGCTCGCATGAGGTAGAGTATCTTATGATAAGCTGTAGACCTCACTATCTACCTAGAGTTTTCATCTGTATTTTTCGTAGCTGTCTACATACCACCACAGACTGATGCTGGCACTAAGACCGTATTCAATGAGCTGTGGTCTGCCATAAGCAAACAGGAAACCGCTCATCCAGAGGCGGCGCTTCTAGTGGTCAGGGACTTTGATGCAGGGAAACTAATGTGCAACCAGAGGGGGGAAAACTCTGGACCGTCTTTTCTCCACAAACAGAGACGCGTACAAAGCTCTCCCTCACCCTCCTTTTGGAAAATCTGACCATAATTCTATCCTCCTGATTCCTGCTTACAAGCAAATATTAAAGCAGGAATCACCAGTGACTTGGTCAATAAAAAAGTGGTCAGATGAAGCAGATGCTAAGCAACAGGACTGTTTTGCTAGCACAGACTGGAATATGTTCCACGATTCTTCCGATGGCATTGAGGAGTACACCACTTCAGGCATTGGCTTCATCAATTGCCAGGGCGTGTACTGCGAGCCTGCGCTGACCAGCTGGCAAGTGTCTTCACTGACCTTTTTAACCTCTCCCTGTCCTAGTCTGTAATACATGTTTTAAGCAGACCACCATAGTCCCTGTGCCCAAGAACACTAAGGTAACCTGCCTAAGTGAATATCGACCGTAGCGCTCAGATCTGTAGCCATGAAGTGCTTTGAAAGGCTGGTCATGGCTCACATTAACACCATATTCCCATATTCCCAGATACCCTAGACCCACTCCAATTTGCAGATCCAGAGATGATGCAATCTCTATTGCACTCCACACTGTCCTTTCTCACCTGGACAAAAGGAACAACTATGTGAGATTGCTGTTCATTGACTACAGCTCAGCATTCAGCACCACAGTGCCCTCAAACCTCATCAATAAGCTAAGGACACTGGGACTAAACACCTCCCTCTGCATCTGGATCCTGGAATTTCTGACGGGCCGCCCCCAGGTGGTAAGGGTAGGTAACAACACATCTGCCACACTGATCCTCAACACGGGGGGCCCCTCAGGGGTGTGTGCTTAGTCCCCTCCTGTACTCCCTGTTCACTCATGACTGTACGGGCAGGCACAACTCCAACACCATCATTAAGTTTTCCGATGACACAACAATGGTAGGCCTAATCACAGACAACGATGAAACAGCCTATAGGGAGGAGGTCGTGTGGTGCCAGGACAACAACCTCTCCCGCAACGTGATCAAGACAAAGGAGATGATTGTGGACTACAGGAAAAGCAGGACCAGGCATGCCCCCATTCTCATCGACGGGGCTGTAGTGGAGCAGGTTGAGAGCTTCAAATTCCTTGGTGTCCACATCACCAGCAAACTAACATGGTCCAAGCACACAAAGACAGTCGTGAAGAGGGCACAACAAAACCTATTCCCCCTCAGGAGACTGAAAAGATTAAGCATGGGTCCTCAGATCCTCAAAGTTCTACAGCTGCACCATCGAGAGCATCACTGCCTGGTATGGCAACTCCTCGGCCTCCGACCGGAAGGCACTACTGATGGTAGTGCACACGGCCCAGTACATCACTGGGGCCAAGCTTCCTGCCATCCAGGACCTCTATACCAGGCGGTGTCAGAGGAAGGGCCTAAACATTGTCAAATACTCCAGCCACCCTATTCATAGACTTCTCTCTACTACCGTATGACAATCTGTTCCGGAGTGCCAAGTCTAGGTCCAAGAGGCTTCTAAACAGCTTCTACCCCCCCAAGCCATAAGACTCCTGAACATCTAATCAAACCTACATGTACATATTACCTCAATTACCTCGACTATCCGGTACCCCCGCACATTGACTCTATACCGGTACCCCATGTATATAGTCTCGCTATTGTTATTTTACTGCTGCTCTTTAATTACTTGTTCCTTTTATTTCTTATTCATATTTTTGAAACTGCATTGTTGCTTGTAAGTAAGCATTTCACTGTAAGGTTGTTTTTGGCGCATGTGACTAACATTTGATTCGATTAAGTTTCCAAATTTTTTCAATAGCCTTTTAATTTGTTCCTATACTACAAACTTTTCCAAAACAACAAACCGAGCTCTCCTTAGTTCTGCGTTCAACAGGAAGTGACGAGAACACAAGTTGCAATTTCGAAATTTGGTTGTGTATCAGCAGTTTTACTCTTATGTCGGTCAACATTTTTGGGATTGCTAGCTATCTAAATTTGTTATCATTGCCAGCAATCTAAATGTGTTATCATTGTTGAGGCCCCTCATTGTCGGGACCCCCGTTGATTTTGTTAGTCTCACTCCAATATATTAAAAACCACAAATATTTCTCTCCAACCTATGATAGGATGCTGGTACGCAGACCCGCGAGCAACTGCGGCCCCTTGTGATGAGTTCAGATTATTTGCGGGCCCCCACCCCCATCAAAGTTGCACATCCCTGATCTAGATCATTAGGCTTGCCTTGTCTTTTCCTATTCCACCAGCTTCAAAGTCTTACTGTATTTCATGCTACAGTATTTCTATAAGATAGGTTTTGTATTTACCTTTGCTGCAGTTAACCTCGTAAAACCATCCAGAAGCTTACATTCTGTTTCGCTACAGTCTGGTAATTTTCGAGTCTAGGCTGATGTAGGCCTCTGGGCAAACATACATGTATGTTTGACCTGTGAGGTAAACACAGTTCTGTGCATCCCTGCATGATATGTGCTGCAGTTCACTGGGCTCCTTGCTACATGTGAATGACGTGGTGTGTGGAGAAGAAAAGCCATGCCCTGTGTTAAGCTCCTGTGTTGGCATGTAGGCCTACACTCCTCTTGGCACATAGCATTGGGGAGGAGCGCTGTATGCATCATTTTCTATTGTATGCTGGTTGTCATAAACAGGATATGTTAGTAGGTCGGTAAGCCAAAACCACATTGGGCAGACATACTGTATCTCTGTCCCTGCCTGCCTGGCAAAGTACAATGGAAACCAGATGGCTGGCTGCTATCTGGCCAAAAAAACAACTTCAGAAGCTTTGACTCAGCAGTAGTTAACTCTGAGATCAGCCAGTACTCTAGCTCTGATTGGCTGTCGAAAGAGACCTAGACATGGAGAAAGAGCAGGGTCATGTGTTTCTATGTGAAGGGCTTTTTGAAGTGTGCTGCACTGTCTTGTTTTCATAAGGCATGTGCCATGGCTGACAAGCTGTTGGTAAAATGTAGAGAAAAAAAATGGTTGCCAGGGCTCAGTAATGCCCATCTGTTTTCAGTGTCAAAGAGCAGCCAAGCTACTAGGGCCTGGACGATACCAGTATCGTGATACTCGTTAGTATCGTGGCAAGGAAACAAAACAGGCTGATTTAACTTCTTTAGGAAAACAGCCCTAATGTTGGAAACAAACATTATGTTGTCATCCAGGGTCACATTTTATGTATTTTCCAAGCTATGTAGCACACAATATTTGACATACAGCATGTTTTTAAAGGATCACAGAGTTTGGTCTGCTTCTTGTTTTAATATATTCTGATACTGGTATCGTCACAGCCCTACAAGCTACTGAGGTGAGCGTAATATGGCATAACTCTAATTGTTTGTTTGTGCTTTGGAAGACATTTGTTTTGGTTTCAGACAATAGACTTGTACCATCTCTTTAACAGTGAACCTCCCTGGTGGTCCAATAATGCCTTTGTCAACCAAGTCCAGCTGTCCCCCCACAAAAACCCAATTAGCTTTAATGCAGATGCCTCTCTGGAATGAACGCTCAGACACTGCATACAGTAATTTTTTATTACAGTGCTTTATAATCCATTATACTCTTGACATGCCAACTGTTGCTATGGGAGAAGACGAGCCTATCCGTTTCTAAATGGAACTTTCCTGTTTGTGTGTCATGCAGGCAGCCCCCATATTCAAATGGCTCTGTGGCACATTCATGGTGCTTCTGAATTTTAATTAGTCAGGTTAAGCCTTGCTCCCAATATGTTCTATGATGAGCTCAGTTCTATCGGTGTGCTACTTGTGCTGAAGGCAGCAGTGCTGGAGAACCCTGTAGAGGTTAGCTTGCTAGATGTTGATCCTCTCCACCTTTAGCTGAATGAGTGCGATGACTCAGATAATCGCTTCAGCATAGTTCACACTTTGTCTGTCACAACAGGGGGACCCTCTGAACTCTTCCTCACTCCTGGTCTGCATTAACCTCTGTGACCCCCAGGCAAACACGGACCATACTGTTAGCTCAGCATGGATGGCCCAGGGACTTAGTGTAGTGATGTGCCGTTGCCTCGATCTTTGGTTTGAGCTCAAACAACTTAAAAGCCAGTAGTCATTGTAGTGGATTATGTCAAAGAAGATGTAACATAAGTTCCAGTGAGATAGACTTTAATTTGACTAACATACATTTTTTGATTACATATTCTTCTCTACAAATGTCCCTGTTTAGAAGTCATCCTTCTTAATTTACCCGACCTACTCCAGTGAAGCAATTACTTTTTACTTAAGTCACAGAGCACAAGTAGGTATGTGCCTTCATCAACTCCTGCTCCATAACACATTGTCCAGATCCGATTGTTCCAAGTGGCCAAAGTGTTGACATGCGAAAACCTCCAACACCTGGATGTATTGCTCTTTCCTTTTTGTCCTCTGCACCCACCCTGACTTGTGTGTGTTTGTCCCTCTCTAGGAAACGGCCAGTTCTGTGTACCTGGTCATGGAGGTAAGCTTCTGGTGTTGTAATGTTTGTCTTTGGCCCTTGTTTTGGTCGGAGGTTCGACACAAGCACTCCTGCTCTAACTCGACCCTTACTGAGACTGCAGTGAGCTAGGTCCTTTGGCTCGCAGGAAACATGTGCATTGGGGAGAGAATTAACTTCTGTATAAAGAAGGGAAAAAAAGCTACAGATCCTCGGTTGTGCCTAATCAAATTACAATCGGACCTCAGGACAGCTATTGTGTTCAGTTAGGCTTAGGGTTGAACAATTCGGGGAACTTTTTATAATTCCCTGGTTTCCCAAAATCCCAGTTGGAGGAATCAGGAGGGTTGGTATATGCAGGAAAACAGGAATCCTCCAACATGGATTTCTGGGGGGAAAAAGGGAATTTATTGAAAGGTCCCAGAATTTTACAAACCTATTTACAGTGGCAAGAAAATGTATGTGAACCCTTTAGAATGACCTGGATTTCTGCATAAATTGGTCATAAAATTTGATCTGATCTTCATCTAAGTCACAGCAATAGACAGTCTGCTTAAACTAATACTACCGTAATTGCGGGACTATTAAGCGCACCTGAATATAAACCGCACCCACTGAATTATTAAAAAATATGTATTTTGTACATAAATAAGCCACACATGTCTATAAGCCGCAGGTGCCTACCGGTACATTGAAACAAATTAACTTGGTCACTATCTTCCTCCTCCTGTGCACTGAAACCACTGAAGTCATCGCCTTCGGTGTCGGAGTTGAATAGCCTCAGAATTGCTTCATCCGATGTTGGATCGTTTTCATTGTCGCTCTCGTCACTTTCATCCGGAGGCAAATACCCCGCTGAGCTCATGCTGCCCATTCAACACGCAGCAGTCCAGCCTTTCGAAACCCGTTGATGATAGTGGATTTTTTGACAATGCTCCACGCTGTCAGGACCCACTGGCAGACTTGACCATAAGTTGCTCTTCGCATGCAGCCCGTTTTAGTAAAGGATTTCTCCCCACTTGTCATCCAAGCCTCCCACTGAACAAGGAGCACCACCTTAAATGCACGATTTACACTGATGTTGAGTGGCTGCAAATACTTTGGGCCATCTGCTTTTCTTCCCTCTGAAAGCTTTTGTTGTCTTTTTGCACTGAGTCAGTTCCTCACGCTGCTGTTCCCAACGTCTTATCATCGACTCATTAAGGCCAAGCTCCCGTGCAGCAGCTCTATTTCCTTTTCCAACAGCCAGATCGATCGCCTTCAACTTGAAAGCTGCATCATATGCATTTCTCTGTGTCTTTGCCATGATGAGGGTGACAAAATTACTACCGTAATCAGAATGATGGGAAGTTTGAGCGCGCTCAATTTACGTCACATTATGTGACGGTGCTCAGTTTTTTGGCGGCATGAATCTTGTGAAAGCGGGAAAAATCCATAAATTAGCCGCGTCATTGTATAAACCGCGAGGTTCAAAGCGTGGGAAAAAAGTAGCGGCTTATAGTCCGGAAATTACAGTACACAAACAATTATATGTTTTCATGTCTTTATTGAACACACTGTGTAAACATTCACAGTGCAGGGTGAGAAAAGTATGTGAACCCTTGGATTTAATAACTGGTTGACCTTCCTTTTGGCAGCAATAACCTCAACCAAACGTTGTCTGTAGTTGTGGATCAGACCTGCACAACGGTCAGGAGGAATTTTGGACCATTCCTCTTTACAAAACTGTTTAAATTCAGCAATATTCATGGGTTATATGGTGTGAACTGCTCTCTTGAGGTCAAACCACAGCATCTCAAATCGGGATGAGGTGAAGGTGTATTTTCTTCTGTTGAAGCCATTCTGTGTTTTGGGTCGTTGTCCTGTTGCTTCACCCAACTTTTGTTGAGCTGCAATTGGAAGGCAGACAGCCTTACATTCCCCTGCAAAATGTATTGATAAACATGGGAAGTCATTTTTCTGTTGATGATAGCAGCTGTCCAGGATCTGAGGCAGCAAAGCAGACCCAACCCATGATGCTCCACCCACCACACTTTACAGTTGGGATGAGGTTGTTGTGCTGTGCCTTTTTTTTCTCCACACATAGTGTTGTGTGTTCCTTCCAAACAACTCAACTTTAGTGTAATCTGTCAAAGAATATTTTGCCAGTAGCACTGTAGAACATCCAGAGTTATTTTGCTAACTTCAGACATGCAGCGTTGTTTTGTTTTTTTGGACAGCAGTGGCTTCATCCGTAGTGTCCTCTCATGAACACCATTCTTGTTTTGTTTTACGTATCGTAGACTCATCAACAGAGATGTTAGCATGTTCCAGAGATTTCTGTAAGTCTTCAGCTGACACTAGGATTCTTCTTAACCTCATTTAGCATTCTGCATTGTGCTCTTGCAGTCATCTTTGCAGGACGGCCAGTCCTAGGGAGAGTAGCAACAGTGCTGAACTTTCTCCATTTATAGACAATTTGTCTTACTGTTGACTGATGAATATCAAGGCTTTTAGATACTTTTGTAACCCTTTCCAGCTTTATGCAAGTCAACAATTCTTAATATCTTTTGTTCGAGGCATGGTTCAAGTCATGCAATGCTTCTTGAGGATAGCAAACTCAAGTTTTGTGAGTGTTTTTTTATAGAGCAGGGCAGCTCTAACCAACATCTCCAATCTCGTCTCATTGATTGGACTCCAAATTAGCTGACTCCTGACTCCAATTAGCTTTTGGAGATGTCATTAGCATAGTGGTTCACATACTTTTTTACAACCTATACTGTGAATGTTTAAATTATGTATTCAATATAGAAAAGAAAAATACAATCATTTGTATGTTATTTGTATAAGCACACTGTGTTTGTCTATGGTTGTGACTTAGATGAAGATTTTGTTTTTATGACCAATTTATGCAGAAATCCAGGTAATTCCAAAAGGTTAACATACTCTTTTCTTGCCACTGTAGGCTAGTAGGTTTCATGGTTTCCATTGGGTCATGTCAACTTAACCGCCCTCCATCTATGAGGGTTCTGACTAAACACCTCAGTAGCTTAACAAAATAAAAGACCCAATTCCTGCTGAACTCAACTTGACTGTTTCTCTAGCTTTCTTGTTAAAAGGGAACTTGTATGTCTTACAGAGTGAAGTGACACAAGACAAAACCTGTTCAGGGTTATACAAAGGAGTCAAAAGACCTCCTGTTGTCCAAATGTACCCCACCCAATGACCAGGCTTCATTCATATTAATGCTGCACCATCAGTGTCATTCAGTTAGCCGCCACCCCTCTCTCTCACACACACCTCCTTAGTGAGGAGTATTATGTATCTATCCCCATTGGGGCTGTCCCTGACTAAAACTTTGTATATTTGCTAAAAAATGTAATTTGATTGAGGGTAATGTCAGGCATTTAAAGCCTTAATGTTTCTTCAGCAATTCAACCACTGTGTGTGTTGCTCTCTGCTGATTGTGTCTCCTAATGTCATTCCATTTCATCTCTCTATCTTTCTCTAGTACTGCAATGGTGGGGACCTGGCGGACTATCTACACTGTAAGTGGACTATTTCATCTGTCAAAAGCCCAGAGAAGCTCTCATTAGAATTGCTTGCTTTCCTTCAGTTGGGCCTCTGTAGCACATAGTGTGACAAATTCAGTGGGGGAAGGTTTCAGAGCACTCAATGAAATGGGGGAAGTTTTCAGAGCACACAGTGACTGGAGCCAGCTTGTGTGTGAAAAAAGCTTGGTATATTGAACGTCACCTAGAGCATCAAGGCAGAGTATTGGAGTATGTTGGCAAAGTGAAAATGAAAGCTGGGATGATGTAATGGTGGGTAATGAGGGTGTGGGCTGAAGCAACCAGGCCTCTGAATTTAGCACAGGAAGTTTAGGCCCTCCCTAGGCTGCTTGTTTATTTAGACTCCAGTCCCAGGCTACAGGGAAGCTGTGTTTTGATAGGCTGCTGGGGAACAGGTCTGGTGTTTCCGTTAGGATGCAAGGGGGGCACGCTGTCTGACTTCCACAGACGACTGAGGGGGAGGGAGGGATTATGACACCATCTCTGGGCCAGGGAAGTGATTGGAGAGAGAGGTCAGTGGGGTGAGAGCCAGAGGAAGGTGGAATGAGAGACGATGCCTCATCTGGGCCTGTTTTTGCCGTTACATTTGGAAGTGAAATGAACATGCTTGTTATGGTCTGTGAAGCAAGGCTAACCACACGACAGTCAAATGGCACCAAAAAGAAAGTTCAGTATTGAAAAATAACATAATTTACATACTTTTGATAGTCAAATAAGGTGGAGTATTTTATTTTCCCTTAATGTCAGTCTGTCCTGTCCCACCCCTCCACCCCTAGCCAAAGGCACCCTGAGTGAGGACACTATCCGAGTGTTCCTGCAGCAGATAGCCGGGGCCATGAGGGTGCTGCAGGCCAAGGGGATCATTCACAGAGACCTCAAACCACAGAACATTCTGCTCTCCTACCCCGCAGGACGCAAGTCCCACTCTACCAACACCTGCATCAAGATAGGTAGGGTGGTGTGTGTGCACATACTCAGTAATGCATCATATAAATGATAGAGACGTGTTCAAGCTTATAGCTGTGAATTATTTTTTATTTTTTTATTTTTATTTAACCAGGTAGGCTAGTTGAGAACAAGTTCTCATTTGCAACTGCAACCTGGCCAAGATAAAGCATAGCAGTGTGAACAGACAACACAGAGTTACACATGGAGTAAACAATTAACAAGTCAATAGCACAGTAGAAAAAAGAGAGTCTATATACATTGTGTGCAAAAGGCATGAGGAGGTAGGCGAATAATTACAATTTTGCAGATTAACACTGGGGTGATAAATGATCAGATGGTCATGTACAGGTAGAGATATTGGTGTGCAAAAAGAGCAGAAAAGTAAATCAATAAAAACAGTATGGGGATGAGGTAGAATGAATGAGTGCAGGGCTGAAGACTGAAGAGCAGAATTTTATACATCGTTAGTCCTTACTCATATTAATCCTTCTCAGGCCCATGTATCCTGCAGACAGAATTGATTGCCTTTGTGAAGACTGAAGCATGCTTCACAACACACAGCTATAATCCTGATACTTCTTTTGAAACTTGCTCATTTATTTTTGTGTGGATATTTCTCAGTGCCCATTGATCTTGAATGTTAGCCTTTTTAACCCCACAAATCTAATTAGCATTAAACAAAATCCCCATAAACATCAGTCAGGCATCTGCCTATGTTGCAGTTCTGCATCTGTGGTGAAAGGTGACAGAGCTAGAGCAGTGTTTGTCAGACCATGAGACATCCCGAAAATTGTTCTTCACACAAAATCGTCTGTAGCGTCGAACGGTTTGGCCTACACACTAATACCCCTCTATGGTAAGATGAGACTCTCACGAACACGTAGATGTTGCTTTAGGACGCCCACAGGTCTCACAAGACTTGTCCGAAGGTCCCCAGTACCAGTTGAAAAAATGAATTGCACTCTCTGTTGTTCCATGTAGTGAATCTGTTATTCAATGCGTTTGTATGGGCAAATAGCAGTAAGGCCTAAAAAATCAGATATATTTATTTTGATACTTCAAGGGGTCTCAACACTTAAAATCAAATAGCTAAATGATCCTTGGTATGACCTTAAAACAATTTCATATAGTTTAGTAGAGGTGTTTCGACTGATTTCTTGTCAATGCTAATATTACAAAAAATTGCTAGCTAATCAACAACTGTAACAGTGTATTTGAGAGACAAGTGCTCGTTGTACAAATGTATTTGTTGCAATAAACATTTGGAGAAGATGTATAGTTTATATGTTATCAGCAATCTAAGCCAGCCCTGTCTGTTTTACACCATAGTTGTGTTCGCATCGGTTTTGTTGCTAAACAACCAACCTGTTTATTGCTGAATCATCTTTTCCCCCTTCTATCCCTCTCTCTCCTCTCCCTCTCTCTCCTCTCCCTCTCTCTCCTCTCCCTCTCTCTCCTATCCCTCTCTCTCCTATCCCTCTCTCTCCTATCCCTCTCTCTCCTATCCCTCTCTCTCCTATCCCCCTCTCTCTCCTATCCCCCTCTCTCCTATCCCTCTCTCTCTCCTATTCCTCTCTCTCTCCTATTCCTCTCTCTCTCCTATTCCTCTCTCTCTCCTATTCCTCTCTCTCTCCTATCCCTCTCTCTCTCCCTCTCTCCTATTCCTCTCTCTCCTATTCTTCTCTCTCTCCTATCCCTCTCTCTCTCCTATCCCTCTCTCTCTCCTATTCCTCTCTCTCTCCTATTCCTCTCTCTCCTATTCCTCTCTCTCCTATCCCTCTCTCTCCTATCCCTCTCTCTCCTATCCCTCTCTCTCCTATCCCTCTCTCTCCCTATCCCTCTCTCTCCTATCCCTCTCTCTCCTATCCCTCTCTCTCTCCTATCCCTCTCTCTCCTATCCCTCTCTCTCTCCTATCCCTCTCTCTCTCCTATCCCTCTCTCTCCTCTCCTCTCCCCTATCCCTCTCTCCTATTCCCTCTCTCTCTCCTATCCCTCTCTCTCTCCCTATCCCTCTCTCTCCCTATCCCTCTCTCTCTCCTATCCCTCTCTCTCTCCTATCCCTCTCTCTCTCTCCTATCCCTCTCTCTCTCCTATTCCTCTCTCTCTCTCCTATTCCTCTCTCTCTCCTATTCCTCTCTCTCTCCTATTCCTCTCTCTCTCCTCTCCCTCTCTCTCCTCTCTCCTCTCCTCTCCTCTCTCCTCTCTCTCTCCTCTCCCTCTCTCTCCTCTCTCCTCTCTCTCTCCTATCCCTCTCTCTCCTATCCCTCTCTCTCCTCTCCCTCTCTCTCCTCTCCCTCTCTCTCCTATTCCTCTCTCTCCTATTCCTCTCTCTCTCCTCTCCCTCTCCCTCTCTCTCCCTCTCCCTCTCTCCTCTCCCTCTCTCTCCTCTCCCTCTCTCTCCTCTCCCTCTCTCTCCTCTCCCTCTCTCTCCTCTCCCTCTCTCTCCTCTCCCTCTCTCTCCTCTCCCCCTCTCTCTCCTCTCCCTCTCTCTCTCCTATCCCTCTCTCTCTCCTATTCCCCTCTCTCTCCTATTCCTCTCTCTCTCCTATTCCTCTCTCTCTCCTATTCCTCTCTCCAGCTGACTTTGGGTTTGCACGGTACCTTCAGAACAACATGATGGCTGCTACTCTGTGTGGGTCCCCTATGTACATGGTGAGCACTTCTAGTTCCTTACACACCCTCAAACAGCCTATGGTCATACTCCCTAGTGGCGCAGCGGTCTAAAGCACTGCAGGAGGCGTCACTACAGTCCCTGGTTCGAATCCAGGCTGCATCACAACCCTGCTGTGATTGGGAGTCCCACAGGGCGGCGCACAATTGGCCCAGCGTCGTCTGGGTTTGGCCGGGGTAGGCCGTCATTGTAAATAAGAATTTGTTTTTAATTGACCTAGTTAAATACAGCATATTTATTTTTATGTTTTATCTGCCATTAGGTACAATGTTTGTATGCAACTCTGAAATGTTTTCCTGTATCCACCAGGCACCTGAAGTCATCATGTCTCAGAACTATGATGCCAAGGCTGACCTGTGGAGCATAGGAACCATTTTGTTCCAGTGTCTGACAGGGAAAGCCCCGTTTCAGGTGAGCACCATAGTCCTAACGATATAAGACTCAATCATACGCAGATATACCCAACTCAAAGAGAGGGTGTTTAAATGTTTAAAATTAATCCACTCAATGCAGAAACGGGTCATTCAGAGAGGGAGAGAGAGAAACAGAGACACAAGGTAACAATTGTTTATGATTAAAGGGACCAGAGTCTGTCTGTTACCATCATCATTATCATGATTTACATCATTCAAAAGCACCAAATAATGTATTTAGAAGCCCACTAGGCTACTAACTTGTTGTCAATAAATGTCCTGGATAATAGAAAGGAAATACCTTTGGGTGTTCCTACAACAGCCTAGGCTATCCTACACAGTCACACAAAGTAGCCGACCTCGGTGTCTAATCCCATGCACAGAACCATATGAAAACATTAACTCATTGCCTTGATGCCTTCTCTGTTAAATCTTTAAGACCCTGGTGGTTTCTCTGTTAAATATTTAAGACCCTGGTGGTTTCTCTGTTAAATATTTAAGACCCTGGTGGTTTCTCTGTTAAATATTTAAGACCCTGGTGGTTTCTCTGTTAAATATTTAAGACCCTGGTGGTTTCTCTGTTAAATATTTAAGATCCTGGTGGTTTCTCTGTTAAATCTTTAAGACCCTGGTGGTTTATCTGTTAAATCTTTAACACCCTGGTGGTTTCTCTGTTAAATCTTTAAGACCCTGGTGGTTTCTCTGTTAAATCTTTAAGACCCTGGTGGTTTCTCTGTTAAATCTTTAAGACCCTGGTGGTTTCTCTGTTAAATCTTTAAGACTCTGGTGGTTTCTCTGTTAAATCTTTAAATATTTCAAATGTACCCTACTGTAAATCTGTAGACAATAGCAGATAATCAACATAAATGTAGGGGTATTGGGTTGGATCTTACGCAGATCACAACTTCCCTCGCGCAGCGAATGAGTCCTCAACATGTTCTGGACACCGTTTTCCACACTGGGTGTTTTTGCATCGTATGCTAGATCACAACAGCTGTTTGTCACTTGACTGTCAAGTATTCCTGGATCAGAAGGAAATGATCCAGGATGGTTGACAATATCACGAGGCCTAACTAAACAGGAACCTAAAGCGCATCCAACAGGTAAGTCGATTAACTTTGGCATAGCCTATTGAAGAACCATACAAACGTTAGGTGACTCTTTCAGGAAGAAGCATTTGAATTTGCAATCATTTTGGATTTGTGTGCCCATAACCCTAACCCTAAAATATCAATATGAACGTTTGATAAAGCGGTGCTGCCGTTAATAACGCACCTTCTTATAGACTCAGCTCGACTTGTCCCGCTGATGGGCCATAAGGGGTTGGAAGCAAATATCAAGGAATTATCATAGGCCTAGTTTTATTATATTGATAATTAGATTCCATGAAGCAATTTGAAAGTAAATTAATTATTACACGCTTGAAATAACTTTTCTTTATATGTGAACATTTGAAATATATTCATATATTAATAGGCTTATCGATTTCACGTTACTCCCCCAACCTTGATTTATTTTCTGTGTCTAAAAGGAAGACAACGATTGCAGTTCATAAAAAAATAATATTTTATACAATATTCTGCCCATATGAACAAATGTATTTTAAGACATACGTGAACAAATATATGAAAACCTTCAGACGGGTTTTAAATGAGTTTACCCACTAATGTATGCTTATGGATTAAATTTGTCAAGTTATTCGCCCAACCCTGTTTTATTTAGGTTATTTTGTTTAAAAGAAAGGCAACAAATGCAGCACATTTTTATTTATTCAAGCCCTATATTCTGCCCATATGAACAAACTGACCACTAGCCAGCTGTCGTTCCCCAGCCATTTGCACACACTCATTGTGCCTCAGCCATTTGCACACACTCATTGTGCCTCAGCCATTTGCACATACTCATTGTACCTCAGCCATTTGCACACACTCATTGTACCTCAGCCATTTGCACACACTCATTGTACCTCAGCCATTTGCACACACTCATTGTACCTCAGCCATTTGCACACACTCATTGTACCTCAGCCATTTGCACACACTCATTGTGCCTCAGCCATTTGCACACACTCATTGTGCCTCAGCCATTTGCACACACTCATTGTGCCTCAGCCATTTGCACACACTCATTGTGCCTCAGCCATTTGCACACACTCATTGTGCCTCAGCCATTTGCACACACTCATTGTGCCTCAGCCATTTGCACACACTCATTGTGCCTCAGCCATTTGCACACACTCATTGTGCCTCAGCCATTTGCACACACTCATTGTGCCTCAGCCATTTGCACACACTCATTGTGCCTCAGCCATTTGCACACACTCATTGTGCCTCAGCCATTTGCACACACTCATTGTACCTCAGCCATTTGCACACACTCATTGTGCCTCAGCCATTTGCACACACTCATTGTGCCTCAGCCATTTGCACACACTCATTGTGCCTCAGCCATTTGCACACACTCATTGTACCTCAGCCATTTGCACACACTCATTGTGCCTCAGCCATTTGCACACACTCATTGTGCCTCAGCCATTTGCACACACTCATTGTGCCTCAGCCATTTGCACACACTCATTGTGCCTCAGCCATTTGCACACACTCATTGTGCCTCAGCCATTTGCACACACTCATTGTGCCTCAGCCATTTGCACACACTCATTGTGCCTCAGCCATTTGCACACACTCATTGTGCCTCAGCCATTTGCACACACTCATTGTGCCTCAGCCATTTGCACACACTCATTGTGCCTCAGCCATTTGCACACACTCATTGTGCCTCAGCCATTTGCACACACTCATTGTGCCTCAGCCATTTGCACACACTCATTGTGCCTCAGCCATTTGCACACACTCATTGTGCCTCAGCCATTTGCACACACTCATTGTGCCTCAGCCATTTGCACACACTCATTGTGCCTCAGCCATTTGCACACACTCATTGTACCTCAGCCATTTGCACACACTCATTGTGCCTCAGCCATTTGCACACACTCATTGTGCCTCAGCCATTTGCACACACTCATTGTGCCTCAGCCATTTGCACACACTCATTGTGCCTCAGCCATTTGCACACACTCATTGTGCCTCAGCCATTTGCACACACTCATTGTGCCTCAGCCATTTGCACACACTCATTGTGCCTCAGCCATTTGCACACACTCATTGTGCCTCAGCCATTTGCACACACTCATTGTGCCTCAGCCATTTGCACACACTCATTGTGCCTCAGCCATTTGCACACACTCATTGTGCCTCAGCCATTTGCACACACTCATTGTACCTCAGCCATTTGCACACACTCATTGTGCCTCAGCCATTTGCACACACTCATTGTGCCTCAGCCATTTGCACACACTCATTGTGCCTCAGCCATTTGCACACACTCATTGTGCCTCAGGCAATTGCACACACTCATTGTGCCTCAGCCATTTGCACACACTCATTGTGCCTCAGGCAATTGCACACACTCATTGTGCCTCAGCCATTTGCACACACTCATTGTGCCTCAGGCAATTGCACACACTCATTGTACCTCAGCCATTTGCACACACTCATTGTACCTCAGCCATTTGCACACACTCATTGTACCTCAGCCATTTGCACACACGTGCTTTGCCTGCACTTCAATATTTCAGACTGGTATGGAAGCAATCTGTTTTGGTTTTCTCTCAGAGACTTGTCCAAACAGATTGACTTTTCTAAACAAACCGTCTTATCTCAACAAAACTATTTATCCAGCCTTTCCTAAGGCTCTCAGGTAGGTCAAAAGATGACAGTCTAATTTAGGGAAACCATAGAGGTGTCTTGTCTCTGAGAGTGAACTACATACAAGTAATCCAAACTGTGCAGACAGGATTTTTAAAGGTCAACTGACTGTTTCCACTTTAGATCTTTCCACTCTGAAAATAATGTGTGTGCATGCAAACATTCAAGTGATTTGTTCTGTCTGTATATAAAAAAAAATGGTATTGTATTTGCGAGACGTTCTATTGCACATTTGGAGCTAGTAACATAAGCATTTCACTGCACCTGCTATAACACCTGCAAATCTGTGTACACGACCATTCAACTTTGATTTGATGTGTGTGTGTACCCGTAGGCTAGCAGTCCCCAGGACCTCCGGCTATTTTATGAGAAAAACAAGAACCTCAGTCCCAAGTAAGTGTTCACCAACTGTCTGTTTTTAGAGACCGAGGGTTCAGATTTCTTAGATTTATTCTTTCACAGGAGATTGTTTGTTGAATGTTGCTTCCATTTTAATGTACTAATGTTGTGGGAGATCATATTTCATCATTGCCTGTGTTACAAATTACTTTTGATTATCATACTCTCACATACTGCTTTTAGCAGCTTTCACTACCATAATCGTAAAAATAACAATTTTTGGCAAATTGCAAAACATGCCCCTGATCAGTTGTTACAGCAGGAATGAAGTGTAAAGTACCATCACGCATTCATGGTGACGTGTGTGTTTCCCCTCCCAGTATCCCCAGAGAGACCTCCTGTCCCCTGAGGCTTCTGCTGCTGGGTCTTCTGCAGCGAAACCACAAGGACCGCATGGACTTTGGTCAGTGGGGCCACGCTCATTATTTAAGAGATGCTTCAAATTGATAGGGTATCCCCAGCATGTTCCTCACTTTCAATCTTTTTCTCTTCTCATTGTAGAGGAGTTCTTCCGTCACCCCTTCCTGGAGGCGAGCTCGTCCATGAAGAAAAGTGACTAATAGTCCTTATTCATCCATCTTCCATCCCTAACTGAAACCTCCAAACCATGCCAATATTGATTTTCACTTGTTTTCTTGGTGATTTTTGATGGGTTTGACTTAATTGGCCTATCTATAATATCAAGAGGTCAGTCTGATTTATTACTTTGAGAATTGATATTGATATTTTTCTTTCATACAGCAACTCCTGCTGTGACCATGACATGCTTTCCCAGCTCCGCTTCAGCCAGCTCCTGTAGCAGCTCTTCCACCTCACACCTGGCCTCCCCACCGGTGAGTGTGTGTGTGCATCAATATATACATGGTTGTGTGCATGCTATACAGTGTATATACCATGTGTTTGTTTAAAGCATCTTGTAAACAGCGTGATTCAGAGGTGACCGTAGTAACTCATCCGTGGGGCCTCAGTCTTATCACTGATGATGTGTTCAACTCTGTGTGATAAGGCCCAGCTGTCTGACTTAATGACCCATAGGCAGAATAGACTGTTATTGCCCAACAGTTGATAACATACTAGGTTAGAGCTACTGTTGATCAAATCAAATTGTATTTGGTCACATACACATAGTTAGCAGATGTTATTGCGAGTGTAGCGAAATGCTTGTGCTTCTAGTTCTGACAGTGCAGCAATATCTAACAAGTCATCTAACAATTCCCTACCAACTACCTAATACACACAAATCTAAGTAAAGGAATGGAATAAGAATATATAAATATATGGGTGAGCAATGACAGAGCAGCATAGGCAAGATGGTATAAAATACAGTATATACTGTCAAAGTGTGTGTTCAGTCTTGTGTTTGCTGGCTGGTATATGGCTTTTTGTCTAATCTGTAGTGTAATGTGCTGCTGCCTGTGAAATTTGATGACACCCTTGTGATTATAGTCTGTTATCACTGATACTGTATATGGTGGATGGTTGATTGTTTGAAACTTAAGGCGGTGTTGAGATCTAGTGGGTAGTTCAGGGTCAGTGCTGTGGTCATCGTTCCTGCCTACCTCTCTCTTTCTCTCTCTGCAGCAGTCCCTGGCTGAGGTCCAGCAGGTCCGTACTAAGACAGTCGCTTCTCCTACCCAGGATTCCCATGGCTTCCTCCTCAAGGACTCGTCTGGAGGGGGCTGCAGCAGTAAGAACTCCTCCTGTGACACAGACGACTTTGTCATGGTGCCCGCCCACTTTCCCAGTGAGTACACTCTTTACTCTACCAATGTACTCCCATGGAGCTCAGTCAGTGATGTATAGAATCCAGAAATTGTGAGTGAAGTTTAGAATCGATCACTTTCTCTCTGAGTAAGAAAATAAAGGTTTAAAGCCAGACTAAAAAAATGTTACTTTAAAAAAATATATGTGTCGAAATGTATAGATGAAAGAATAATTTGTCATTTGGATCCCTTCGAAGTGATACAAATGAAGGTTTTACAAATTATAAGTACAGCAGCATTGTTAAGAAATTGCAGGTACTAGAACATGCACTCGGCCGATCTGTCCCTCTGATCCATCCACGACTACAGCAACACAATCTAGCTATATCCCTCTGAATACAAACAAGACTCACAAATGAGAGTTGAGTGATACAGAATAAACATGTAATTTAGCTGACAAATGCATGTCATAAAGGTTATTAATATTGGCTCCTGTCTATGTGTCTGTCTGCGACAGCTGATGATTTGCAGATTTGAAACCACTGGTGGGTCTGTTGTTAAGAGTTGCTTTGATGTTGCTAGCTTGAGCTTCTTAATGAATTGTGGGCAATTTCAGCAGGGGATTGAGAATATTTTCCTAGTGCAGCACTTGCTAGTTTGACCATATTTCAGACTTCTCAGCACGATCTGTGCAAGCAGCATGCCGGAAACTATGGATAATATTTACGAAAGTCAGTTCTGTCTACTGGGAAGTGAAGCAAGCTAGCTAGGAAACAGATAGATCTGACCACACACGCATTACTTGCAAATGTGCATAGCTTACCGTTGGGTGATTCGTCTTCAGCTAAATAAACAATCATACTCTTGCAAATTTATCTGGAGTTGCTAGCTGGCTTATTGTTTTCCTCTTGGAAGTGGAGTTTATTCTATTTATTATGTTTATTCTAATGCAACCTTTTTGATGGCGAATTTATTAAACCCTATAGTTGCTGAGTGTCAACTTTTCCAGGCAAGTGTTTGCACTGCAAGAGATCAAGCTTATAACAGCGCTACCATCACATGGCAGTAGACGGCCTATATTGTTGAACATGTCTATGTCAATTAGAATTACATTTTAGTGCTGCAACGTTCATAGCTGACTCACTTGTAAATTGTCATTTTTATGCAGTAGAGTAACCTACATGCTTGTCTGGTACTGACTGATGGAAGGGTGGCTGGCCCAGGAACCACTTGAGAACACTCAGATAGAGCACATTATAACGTCTTGTCTGGGTTTGTTTACATTATGTCTTGCCTGTGTTTGTTTTGTCGCCTCAACAATTTTAATATTTCATAATCACAAATTAATTAAATGAGACGTACTAAGTCTGGATTTAAGGATGTAGTAGGTTTCTACTCCAAGGTTTCATCAGTTTGGTTTGATGTGTTGCCATGGTTTCTCAGCAGGTGAGCTCACCTGTGAGGGGCCTACTGGAAAGGTGTTCCACGACAGTCTGATGAACAGCGGGTGAGTTTAGTGGTCAAGGTCGTACCTAGATGCTGATGGGAAATACACCCAATACTACTTCATAGTAATATAATATACATTATAATCACAAAACCTTTGTGTTCTCAACTCCTCATTAGCTCTCTGCTAGCCTTTGGTGGCCTGGGCAGTCAGGGCAAGACCCCACCCCACTCCCCCTCCTACAGTGGCTGCCCCAATCCTATCAGGTAAGAGCAAAACACACTCTTACTGGACAGGAATTCATTCTCAGTGTTCAGACAGATTAAACCATCTAGACATGCTAGTCAGGTCACCCTGGTAGCTGGGTGGTGTATTGTGTATTGAAAGCAAAGGTCGATGATATACCCTTCTATAGTAAGAGGATTAGTGTGTAAGGCTCGATGACCGGCAAGTCAGTACAGAACAAATTCTTATTTACAATTAATGGCCTACACCAGCCAAACCCTGTGCGCCGTTCTATGGGACTCCAAATCACGGCCGGTTCTGATAGTGGATTCGAAATAGGGTGTCTGTTGTGACACCTTTAGCATTGAGATGCAGTGCCTTAGACCACTGAACCAGGGTGTCTGTTGTGACACCTCAGTTGAGATGCAGAACAAACCAGGGTGTCTGTTTGACACCTCTATTGAGATGCAGTGCCTTAGACCACTGAACCAGGGTGTCTGTTGTGACACCTCTAGCATTGAGATGCAGTGCCTTAGACCACTGAACCAGGGTGTCTGTGGGACTCCAAATGCAGTGCCTTAGACCACTGAAATAGGGTGTCTGTTGTGACACCTCTAGCATTGAGATGCAGTGCCTTAGACCACTGAACCAGGGTGTCTGTTGTGACACCTCTAGCATTGAGATGCAGTGCCTTAGACCACTGAAATAGGGTGTCTGTTGTGACACCTCTAGCATTGAGATGCAGTGCCTTAGACCACTGAACCAGGGTGTCTGTTGTGACACCTCTAGCATTGAGATGCAGTGCCTTAGACCACTGAAATAGCTGTTGTGACACCTCTAGCATTGAGATGCAGTGCCTTAGACCACTGAACCAGGGTGTCTGTCAGATGCAGTGCCTTAGACTACTGAACCAGGGTGAATGCAGCATTGAGATGCAGTGCCTTAGACCACTGAACCAGGGTGTCTGTTGTGACACCTCTAGCATTGAGATGCAGTGCC
Source organism: Oncorhynchus masou masou (assembly GCF_036934945.1). Taxonomy (NCBI): domain Eukaryota; kingdom Metazoa; phylum Chordata; class Actinopteri; order Salmoniformes; family Salmonidae; genus Oncorhynchus; species Oncorhynchus masou. Next base: position 61,796,678 of record NC_088239.1, read on the forward strand.
TTAGACCACTGCGCCAACAGGGGCTGTCTGTTTAGACACTGACACTCTTTCTCACACTTTTACATAGATTTTTTTGAACCTCAGTATTTTAGACCACTGAACCAGGGTGTTGTTGTGACACTCTCTTGAATGCATTTAACAGATGGGATGGTTAAACGTAACAACAACTCCCAGCTCTTCTCTCTCTCTCTTTCACTCTTTCTCTCACACTTTTACATAGATTTTTTTCCTCAGTATTTTAGCCGTTTCACTCTCTTAATGCATTTAACAGATGGGATGGTTAAACTCTGTCGGCAACGTAACTGTGGTAACTATGGTCAGTCGGTGCCCATTCCAGTTCCCACTCAGGTCCAAAACTACCAGCGTATGGAGCAGAAGCTCCATTCTCCCAGCCAGGACGGCTCCCCACGGTCAGTGTATGGGCCTTCAGAAAGTATTCACACCCCTTAACTTTTTCCATATTTTGTTGTTACATTTTGTTGTTACACAATACCCCATAATGTCAAAGTGGTATTACGTTTTTAGAATTGTTTTATTAGCAAGTTCACCTTTTTGTTATGACAAGCCTAAATAAGTTCATGAGTAAACATTTGCTTAACAAGTCACATAATATGTTGCAGGGACTCACTGTGTGCAATAATAGTGCAACATGATTTTTGAATGCCTACCTCATCTCTGTACCCCACGCATACAATAATCTGTAAAGTCCCTCAGTCTATCAGTGTATTTAAAACACTGATTCAACCACAAAGACCATGGAGGTTTTCCAATGCCTCGCAAAAAAGGACACCTATTGGTAGATGGGTAAAAAGCATTAATCCTGTTTGCAATAAGGCACTAAAGTAAACTGCATGTCCTGAATAACGAAGAAATTGTTATGTTTCGGGCAAATACAACACATCACTGAGTATCACGATTCATATTTTCAAGCATGGTGATGGCTGCATCATGTTATGGTATGCTTGTCATCGGCAAGGACTAGTTGTTTAGGATAAAAATAAATGGAATAGAGCTAAGAACAGTCAAAGTCCTAGAGGAAAACCTGGTTCAGTCTGCTTTCCGACAGACACTGGGAGACAAATTGAACCTTTCAGCAGGACATAACCTAAAACACAAGGCCAAATATACACTGGAGTTGCTTACCAAGAAGACATTGGCCTAGTTACAATTTTGACTTAAATCGTCTTGAAAATCTATGGCAAGACATAAAAATGTCTATCTAGCAGTGATCAACAGCCAACTTGGCAGAGCTTGAAGAATGTTAAAAAGAATGTTGTACAATCCAGGTGTGCAAAGTTCTTAGAGGCTTACCCAGAAAGACTCACATCTGTAATCACTGCCAAAGGTGATTCTAATGTGTATCTAATCAATTTGGAATTCATGCTGTAACACAACAAAATGTGGAATAACTCATGGGGTATGAATATTTTCTGAAAGCACTGCAGATATACATGCATTATCTACACACACGCTTATATTAACCTATAGTCTCCTATGTGGCACCGTAGTATAATTTCTGGCTTGGCGGTAAAAGGGAATATTGTCTTATTTTGTGACTTCTCTGTTTCTCTCCCCACCACAGGCTGTCCACCCCAGTGCGTCGCTGTAGCAGCAATAGTTCACTGGGATTTGGAAGGACTGGCCCATCTCTGCCTTACCCAGGAGGCCACGGGGCCTTGGCTGGCCTCCGCAGGCTGTCTGTAGGAGGGGCCAGACCCTTCCAGCTTTCACCTCAAGGTCTGCCAGAGTGCACTGATGTGTCATAAAATGTCTCTTTTTCTCTCCTCTTATTCTTCTTCTTCTCTCCCCCCCCTCTCTCATTTCCCTCTGTGTCTGAAGTGGGTACCATCCCTGAGCTGCCAGGGCCGGTGCGCCCGTTGGGCACAGACACCGGTAGTGGGGGGTCGCAGGACGGAGGTGAGAACCCAGAGTTCCCCTCCTTCTTTCCCTTTTCATCCCCCTAACTTCTATGTTGACTGTTTTAGTGTTTTGTTAGTGGTGGATGTCATGCTTAAACTGGTCAGGGGCACTGGAGACTTGCTTTGTAGCCCAAGGTTATCCACTTCCTGTTGACTTGATCAGTGGGGTTTAAAACTGACTTAAAGGAACCTTTTGATGTTTTACTTCCATGTGTCTTTCCTTCACCTTGTCGGTGTATATAGTTAGTCCCTCATCTAGTATAATATATATTGTCATTTCATTATTCACATTGTGCTGCACTATTATTCCTCCTCTAACCCCTGTCCCTCTCCAGCTCTCCAGTTCCTCGACATGCGGCCTCCCGCTCAGCAGCAAGGCCTGGTCACCCGGCTTCACAGCGCCCCATGTCTCCTCGAGGCTGCTAGCAGGGGCGGCAGGCAAAATATCAGGAAGCAGCACTCTGACCCAGTGGTGGCCAACCACCAGGCAGGCATGGTGACTATGCGGCCCCTGCACTCCTCCCCCAGGCTGAGTGAACTCATGCAGCGCAGCCCCCTCCCCACCATTCTAGGATCTCCCTCCAGAGTAAGTTCATGTTTTGGACAGTGCATCAAGTATAAGACCTATGCTTGTGTTTACAGGAAGCTGAGGTATCCAGCAAATGGCTTTAATCAGTCAATCTCACTGTCCATAGTCTTTATATTCTCTACTTTGGCTGAGTCTTGCCTCTGACACTGACATCCTGTCTCCAGGCCATCCCACCCTTTGAGTTTCCAAAACCTCCCAGCACCCCCAACCTGGTGACCTTCCTGGCCCAGCAGGGCCTGGTTCTGGCCCCGCCTGGCAGCAGGACTGCCTCAGACCACAGGGACCCAGGACAGCCGCCCGCTGGGCAGCTTGGTCAATACAGCCACAGGACCGCAGAGGACAACAAGAGCTTTGGCAGGTCTCAGAGTGCAAGTCGTCTGTCTGACATGTTGCTGATGGCTGCATTTGGAGGGCCGCTGGGGGAGCGGGGGAGCAGTGAGAACCTCTGCTCTAACAGAGGAGCCATAGACATCACAGGTGGGCTTAGTAGAGCTGTTTACCAAGTTTTACTCTTCAGTAGATGACTACCTGAATGACTAAAGAGAGAGCTGCTATGTTCATGAACTGAGCTTGACTAGATTATATATATACTGTATATATCAGTGACTGACTGGAGATCCTTGTTTAAAGTTAAGCAACTTCGTTGGTTCACTCTTTGTATGAATGTTCAGCAAGACTAAACAGATTTCTTCACTCAACTTTTCAACTGGGGTCATGGTATCGATTGGATGACATTCCACAGGGGTCAACTTCAACACTTAAACCTTTGAAAAAGGGACAAGGATCCCATTTTATTCTAGATGAGATAAGGTGGAATACTATGCTAGTCAGTTTGGTCAGGATAGAGGCTTTCAGTGTGGCTTTGGACTGTAACTGTAGCACATTTGGCGTGCAAAACCACACAAAGAGCCAATCATTTTTCAAGATTGCCTGTCTAAGTGGGTCAGTGAAAGTTGATTCTGTTAAGATGGAGGTTTCCTTACTGGAATATTATGTTTCAACATACTAAACCATTAACTGTTTTTAAACCCCTGCTGTTGGAGGACATCAGGTTTTATTTATACTGCTCTGCTAATAATATGGGCAAACTGGATGTTAAAAGCATGCATCTAACTACCACGGTAAATGACTACTTGCTCCACTGCACATAGCTAGGTCATTAGTTACTACGGTTCATATTCTCTGGCCTATGTGTTTCTAATTTAAAAAATTAACCTCTCCAGAAATAAGTCTCTCACTGTTGCTGCCTGCTATCGACCCCCCCTCCGCTCCCAGCTGTGCCCTGGACGCCATTTGTGAATTGATCGCCCCCCCATCTAGCATCGTTCTGTTAGGTGACCTAAACTGGGATATGCTTAACACCCCGGCAGTCCTACAATCTAAGCTAGATGCCCTCAATCTTACACAAATCATCAAGGAACCCACCAGGTACAACCCTAAATCCGTAAACATGGGCCAAATACACCTCTGCAGTTTTCAATCAGGATCTCAGCGATCACTGCCTCATTGCCTGTATCCGCTATGGGTCCGCGGTCAAACGACCACCCCTCATCACTGTCAAACGCTCCCTAAAACACTTCTGCGAGCAGGCCTTTCTAATCGACCTGGCCCGGGTATCCTGGTAGGATATTGACCTCATCCCGTCAGTCGAGGATGCCTGGTCATTATTTAAAAGTAATTTCCTCACCATCTTAGATAAGCATGCCCCATTCAAAAAATGCAGAACTAAGAACAGATATAGCCCTTGGTTCACTCCAGACCTGACTGCCCTTGACCAGCACAAAAACATCCTGTGGCGGACTGCCATAGCATCGAATAATCCCCACGATATGCAACTGTTCAGGGAAGTCAGGAACCAATACACGCAGTCAGTCAGGAAAGCTAAGGCTAGCTTTTTCAAGGAGAAATTTGCATCCTGTAGCTCTAACTCCAAAAGGTTTTGGGACACTGTAAAGTCCATGAAGAACAAGAGCACCTCCTCCCAGCTGCCCACTGCATTGAGGCGAGGTAACATGGTCACCACTGATAACTCCATGATAATTGAACATTTCAATAAGCATTTCTCAACGGCTGGCCACGCCTTACTCCTAGCTACTCCAACCCTGGCCAACAGCTCCATCCCCCCGCAGCTACTCGCCCAAGCCTCCCCAGCTTCTCCTTCACCCATATCCAGACAGCAGATGTTCTGAAAGAGCTGCAAAACCTGGACCAGTACAAATCAGCTGGGCTAGACAATCTGGACCCTCTCTTTCTAAAACTCTACGCCGCCATTGTTGCAACCGCTATTACCAGCCTGTTCAACCTCTATTTCGTATCGTCCGAGATCCCTAAAGATTGGAAAGCTGCCGCGTTCATCCCTCTCTTCAAAGGGGGTGACACCCTTGACACAAACTGTTAGGCAGGGCAGGATGGATATAGGTCTCTATCTAAAGTATTTGAAAGCCAAGTTAATAAACAGATCACTGACCATTTCGAATCCCACCGTACCTTCTCAGCTGTGCAATCCGGCTTCCGAGCCAGCCACGGGTGCACCTCAGCCACGCTCAAGGTACTAAATGATATCATAACCGCTATCGATAAGAGACAGTACTGTGCAGCTGTCTTCATCGATCTGGCCAAGGCTTTCAACTCTGTCAATCACCGTATTCTTATCGGCAGACTCAATAGCCTTGTTGTTTCTGATGACTGCCTCGCCTGGTTCACCAACTACTTTGCAGACAGAGTTCAGTGTGTCAAATCGGAGGGCATGTTGTCCGGACCTCTGGCAGTCTCCATGGGGGTGCTACAGGGTTCAATTCTCGGGCCGACTCTTTTCTCTGTCTAAATCAATGATGTCGCTCTTGCTGTGAGCGATTCCCTGATCCACCTCTACGCAGACGACATCATTCTGTATACTTCTGGCCCTTCCTTGGACACTGCGCTAACGATCCTCCAAACGAGCTTCAATGCCATACAACACTCCTTCCGTGGCCTCCAACTTCTCTTAAACTCTAGTAAAACCAAATGCATGCTTTACAACCGTTCGCTGCCCGCACCCGCCCACCCGACGAGCATCGCCACCCTGGACAGTTCCGACCTAGAATATGTGGACAACTATAAATACCTAGGTGTCTGGCTCGACTGTAAACTCTTCTTCCAGACTCATATTAAACATCTCCAATCCAAAATCTAATCTAGAATCGGCTTTCTATTTCGCATCAAAGCCTCCTTCACTCACGCCGCCAAACTTACCCTAGTAAAACTGACTATCCTACCGATCCTCGACTTTGTCGATGTCATCTACAAAATAGCTTCCAACACTCTACTCAGAAAACTGCATCCAGTTATCACAGTGCCATCCGTTTTGTTACCAAATCACCTTATACCACCCACCACTGCGACCTGTATTCTTTAGTCGGCTGGCCCTCGCTACATGTTCGTCGCCAGACCCACTGGCTCCAGGTCATCTATAAGTCTATGCTAGGTAAAGCTCCGCCTTATCTCTGGTCACGATAACAACACCCACCCGTAGCACATGCTCCAGCAGGTATATCTCACTGATCATCCCCAAAGCCAACACCTCATTTGGCCGCCTTTCCTTCCAGTTCTCTGCTGCCAGTGACTGGAACGAATTGCAAACATCGCTGAACTTTTATTTCACTCACAAACTTGAAACATCAACTATCTGAGCAGCTAAACAATAACTGCAACTGTACATAGTCCATCTGTAAATAGCCCACCCAATCTACCTACCTCATCCCCATACTGTTTTTATTTGATTTACTTTTCTGCTCTTTTGCACACCAGTATCTCTACTTGCACATCTGCTCATTTATGACTCCAGTGTTAATTGTTATTTGCTCCTATGGCCTATTTATTGCCTACCTCCTCATGCCTTTTGCACACTGTATATAGACTTTCTTTTCTCTACTGTGTCATTGACTTGTTTGTGTTATTGGCTTGTTTATTGTTTACTCCATGTGAAACTCTGTGTTGTCTGTGTCACACTGCTTTGCTTTATCTTGGCCAGGTCGCAGTTGCAAATGAGAACTTGTTCTCAACTAGCCTACCTGGTTAAATAAAGGGGAAATAAAATAAATGTAAAAAATGATTAGTGCTGTGTTTCTGTCCGTCAGCACCCTCTGGTGATGGTGCCATGGCTGCAGGCTCAGCCAGCCCAGCCCAGGTGGTGTTCACTGTGGGCTCCCCGCCCAACAGCAGCACCCTACCACGCACCTCCAGGACCAGGCAGTACTCAGGTAAATTCTCAGCAGCCTGGTGATGTCATCCTTTGTTAAAAAATTATATTGATACCAATGATGAAAAACAGCAGTAAAGTATACAATGGCACAGTTTGGTAAAGGTTACAAATGGTGCAATTTGGATATGGCAGTATGAAACAAAAACGATTGTGGTAGACCATAAGATTCCCTCCTCCCACCATCCCAGGTCCCCATAGACCTGACCCTCCCACCCCCAGCTCCCACCTGCCAGGAAGATAGTGAGACCCCTCCTAGCTGTCCCACCACAGAATTAGAATGCGACCGGCTATGGCGATCTCAGTGGCAACAATGTACACAATACATTTCCCTATGTTAGCCATGATCTAGTGCCTGTTACCCAGTGCACCCAGTGCCTGTTCTGAGCTTCTTGCCATGCTCTAACCTCTACTTTCTATAGCAGGCTCCTCCAGCTCTATCAGTCCAGTGGGGTCCTTTACCAGCCGATATCAGACAGGCACCTATCTGGAAGGCTTCGAGGATCCCTCCAGTCCACGCTACAGCTTCACGGACCCCATCACGGCCAACATGGGGGGACCGGTCACCTTCCTGGCCCCTGAGCTGCCAGAGGAGACACTGATGGCGGTGAGAGGATGAGAGTGGGCATGGGGTGGTCATTTCATCTCTGTGTCTGTATTAAGGAATGCCCATTAGAGGGTGACACGTGAACAGGACTCCTGTGGGTCTTGCAGGTCCAGTGGTATTCCAGCAGGAATGGGAGTGAAGTTCTAGAGTCAAGTTCAGGACAGAATCGACACTCCACAGTAACGGGCAGTAGTTCTAAACAGAGTTTGTTTGGGGGGTTAATATGTATTGTGTGGATAATTTCAGAAGGAGACTGTTTGTACGGCTAATTGTTAACTTAATAGAAATCTATTAAAAAAAATCCATGCTAATTTTGCCCCTCCCCCTCATGTCGGCTCAGTCTCGCTCCAGTTGTAGCCAGTCACTACTTTACCTCAAATGCATGCAGAGATTTACACAATTCCACATGTCCATATCCATGAGTTCATCCAACTCTGGGTAAGTACAAGGGCTGTCTTTAGAAAAGTTTGTGGTCATATGCACATCCTTGAAAACATAGCTGCAGGGCTAATAAAGAATACTAGTATAGAACATGAAGGCCCTCACACTGTTAAAGCTCCCAATTCACTACTTTATTGACAATGTTTTCATCCCAAACAGATTCTCATCAGGTCAAATAAAGTGCAAGGGCTGCCTTCATTGCCAAAATCTCATAATATGGTTATTATCATCTGTGTGCAGTCTAGGCAACTGTCTCGTGAGCGCAGAGCAGCAGCCAAACACAGCAGTTGCTATGACTACTCAAATGCAGAGCGGCTCTATCGCATTAGTGGAAACCAAGACTGTTCTCAGGGCATATCTGCCAGTTATGAATAGCAGAAGTGACTTTTTGTAGCAGGTTAGGAGAATTAATGTGACATGTTAAGATAATTAGGTTTGTAATAGCGAACTTTGTAGTGGTCAATGTGAGTGACCTTGTCTCTCTCTCTCCCTCTGACTGTCTGAGAGCAGCAGGAGCACACAGAGACCCTGAGGAGCCTTCACTTCACCCTGGACTTTGCCTGCTGTCTGATGGAGGTGGCGGGAATCAGGGGGACTGGGGCTGGGGCTGTGGCGGAGCAAGGGGACACCTCCCCACCCTCCCTCCTGCAGCAGCAGAGCCTGGTGGCAGACCAGATCAGCTCCCTCAGCCGGGAGTGGAGGTGAGAGCCATCAGCCAATAAAGCTCAACCAGTTCTACCACTATTACTGAAACGACTTTGTCCAGTATTTCCTTTTAATGGAAGAGGAGCTCTATACAAATGGATGATAAAAGCAAGTCAGACTTGTTTACTGCTCACTTTGACATTCAGAGACACTGCGATGACTGTAGCACTACCTAAAAAACTTGCCATAAGTCTGATCTGTGTGTGTTTGTGTCTCAGCTATGCGGAGCAGCTGGTGTTGTACATGAAGACTGCAGAGCTCCTGTCGTCTGCCTTACACACAGCCATGGAGTGCATCAAACAGGGCAAACTGTACCCCACTGCTACTGTCAAACAAGGTAAGACCCAACAACCTTACAACATGGCTGATTGGAGAAGCCAAAATTAAAAGCCAACATTTACAGGAGGATATAACATTAAACCTAAGTAGTAGATGATATATCAGTAAATATTCTTGAGCCCAACCCTACTTGGAATAGGTATGCTCTGTCTGTATATAACACTGTTCCTCTCTTAACCCTCTCTCTGTGACTGTGTGTTCAGTGGTGAAGAGACTGAACAAGCTTTTCAAGTCCAGCGTGTCGTCCTGCCTCTCCCTCAACGCCCGGCTGGAGCGCTTCTTCTCTAGGAAGCACCGTCTCATGGACCACATTAACACTATCACCGCCGAGAGGCTGCTGTTCAGCCACACCGTTCAGATGGTGAGGGAGATACTGTGTTCAGCTCAACACCGTTCAGATGGTGAGGGAGACACTGTGTTCAGCTCAACACCGTTTCTGTCATCTCAGCATCTGATCTCTTCTTCAGCATCTGATCTCTTCTTCACCCTCTACTAGGATTGTGGTTGACTCGTTTAACCATTTATACAGCTACATGTTTTCATCAACCACTTGCATGTAGTGTGTAGCTGTCATAAAGTGATATTTGAGTTGATAATAAGGGGTATGATTGGGGTCTTTGCTATTATTCACCCATACTTCCAAATGGAATCCCTTGTATTCAAACCCATTTACAAACCTTTATCGTGGCAGTATTCCTCTCTCCTCTCTGACTTTGTCCACTAACTCCCCCTCTGTCTCTCCCTCTGTCTCTCCCCAGGTGCAGGCTGCTGCTCTGGATGAGATGTTCCACCAGGGAGAGGCGTCGGTGCAGCGCTACCACAAGGCCCTGCTGCTGATGGAGGGCCTGTCCCTGCTCCTCACCGAGCACGAAGACATCCTCACCGTTACCAAATGCAAGTCACCTCTCATCTCTCACCACAACCCCTTACCTAGATCTGGGGTAGCAAAATACTCTTAGCAAAAATGTGTATCTTTTAATTTACAATCTGTAGAAACTATGACAATAGGAAGGTTCAGAACTTTTGTGAAACAGCACAGTGGAAAAAATATATGGCAGCTAGAAATCAAAACTGGATGTTCTTCAGAGATAGTTGGGAGGGGTTGAGAATAGCTGAAGGATGGGACTAAAACAAACAAAAGAGAACAAATGTAAATTATAAACTGGTTGGTTTATAATCAGACCGTATACCACGGGTATGACAAAACATGTATTTTTACTGCTCTAATTACGTTGGTAACCAGTTTATAATAGCAATAAGGCTCCTCTGGGGTTTGTGATATATGGCCAATATACCACGACTAAGGTATGTGTCCGGGCACTCCGTGCTTAAGAACAGCCCTTAGCCATGGTATATTGGCCATATACCACACCTCATGCCTTATTGCTTAAATATACTGTGTCTGTAAAATGTATGTATAGCTGGAAATAGAAGCCTAAGTATTGTTGTCCATTAGTTTTCTCCAATCGGGAGGGGTGATGGGGTTAGGGGAAAATAATAAAGGAACATACATCTTCATAGAACACCATTTTATTTCCATGACTACAGGAATGCAATTTCACACTAAATAGTTTTGAAAGTATACTGTTGTTTACTTAGCTCAGTGACTTGTCCCTTTGACCATATCCATTGATTAACTACTGCTTCTAAACCCCCATCCCCCCGTCCTTTCTCTGCAGGTAAGGAGTGCATCGAGCGTCGCCTCACAGCACTACAGTCAGGGCTCTGCATCTGAGGACTCTGCTCAGCACCCGTGGATGCTGCTAAACTATGATGTCAGTCATTCTGGACAGACACCACCATGCCCATTCAATCTGACCCCCTCCCTACCAGCTCAGTATCCTCCCTCCACCCTCTAGTTTCCATGGAGATACCAGCCAGTGGGGGGGGGTTGTTACGGAGGGCCTGGACTGGGTATGCTTGGGACTGGTGACGCTGGTCTCTCATACTCACAGTGGAGCCTGTGACCGCCTGGTTGATGTTGGAGGGCTTGTGAGAAGGCCACTACACACTCCTCCATGTGTCAGACAGGACCCCACTACACGGACTGAGTGTGTTAGCTATTCATTTCTGTGCAGTGTTCCATACACACAGCCTCTTACCGTCAGTAACGCTGCCCTGAGCAATCACAGCAAAGCGGTCTGCCGGAGGATTCTACTGCAGTCACAGACACGCTCCATTTGATTCTGTCAATAATTCAGCGCTAAGCAATCACAAATAGACCCTCACTCCTCTTAAGACATGAGGTATCACTCTAAGAAGCCACTCTGTGTAAAAAAATATGAATCTCAACCCCTACGCGGGGCATTGTGCTATTTTTAGTTTGGCTTGTAATGGTGATTTGTGGACAATAGTATAGTGTGATATTACAGCGAGTAGGCTTCACTTGTCTGTTTGCCTCTTTTTGGTTTCTTTGATGGTTTACATTGATTTAGATTTTATTTGTCGTTTTCAAGGAAACCAGAAGAGTTTAAGAGCGTTAACACAATTGTATGGCCTGTTACAGCCCACAGGCCTGTGTGTGGAGAAATAAAATGTGTGTTGTTATTGACCCAGCTTAATGTACATTCCTGTGATAGAACCATATAAAGGTGCTGTTACAGAAGTATTGTACTTTATTCATCCCTGTCTGTGATAATTTGTTGATGCTAAGTTAGCTGTATTAAGAATGACAATGTTGCCCTTTTGGACCCAGCAGATAGATTTTTTTGACCATAAACAGGAGAATGTAGAGAGGATTGCTGTATGTGCCACTTCTGGGCCTTGACAGGAAATGGACCTCACTGCGCATTTCCTTTTGACCAAAGTGTTTGATATGGCTGCCATGGTGGAAGAACAGCTGGAACTGCATAAACCCCATTGAGCTTTTTAGTCTGAGTGCTTGAGATGGATCATCTTATTAATATTTCCTGAAGTTTGTAGCAAATATTGTTATTTTATCCAGTATAGGCCAGGAATAGCACTTTGTAGACCAATCAGACAAATGAATATTGCCCAAATTGAAAAATAAACCAATTTGCACTGATCTCTGACCAGACACGTGAGATTTAGTTGAGATTTATTTATTGCGTATTTTCCCATTCAAACGTCTTATCGGAGTACAGCAATCACAATCAGTTTGTAAGACACGTTGGCAGTAGAGTAGCAGCCCCTGTGACTGGACTACACCAGTGATTGATTACTGGTGTTATAGCACTGTGTTGAGGTTTATCAGTACTGTACAGAAAGAAGAGTGAAGGTGACTTATAAGATGTACATGAAACATTATATGTTCAGTTTTTCATGTACATAATTAGGAGAGATTTCAGTTTATATAGAATCATTTCTATGGGTTTTATTGTAGTTTTAGGCGGTTTTGTTTTAGGTTTATTCATAGTCAATGTATGATGGGTGTCTGAATCTTGACAGGGAAGTGTCATAAGCTATTACATTTTGAAAGGTGCCTTTGAGAAGAAGACCCCCCCCCTAAAAAAACCTCTACATTTGTACACTGAAAAAATATTTGTTGTATTGAGTGTGTTTGTTTCCTTTCACAGTAGCCAAAATGAGGACTGATACTTGGAGTTTATCGAATTGTAGTGTATCGGTTGTTAAATGGATATTTGCTGGAAAGAGTTTTGTTTGAGGTGGGTGGCTGTTTCCCTAACCACAGCTCTAGGGCCACATCATTGTAACCCCGGCAATAACAATTTGTGTTTAGATAAAACATCTGACAATATCTCTGACGGTGCAATGGACCAGTGGTTAGAAGCGACTTCTACCCACTCCAAGAAGCTTGCATGTTCCATGTATGCATTTGTGTGAAACAGTGTTTGTGAAAGAGTGAAGAGCTTTTATATTTCCTCACTACAGGGAACTAACAGAAACGAGAGCAGTCCTGCAGCTCTGTTGCATATCGAGCAATGGATCCTACCTGACCGCCTTGTTCGTCATGGGTAGAGCAGTATGAGGAAGGGAGCATTTTCCCCTGTGAAGATTGTCTGAATATGTTGGTTTCCCCATAGATGCTTTCTTGCCTTTTCCTTTCACCAGTCAGTAAAAAGTATATTTTTTTCTTACTCTGAAATGTTTCATTTGCATAAAGCGTATGTCAATGCATTAATGTCTAGTTTATATGATACACATTCCAGATGATTGTCATGTCTCGGGACCCATATGCTTCTTGTCACCCAGTGTGATTCCTACGGATCAGCTAGAGTAAAGTGGGAAATGTTCAACGAGTGGCTGGTAGCAAGGCAATGGCAGACCTTTAAGCTTTTTATGCATGTGTCACTTTTTTGTTTTGTTTCTTACAATTAGTAGCCTAAAGCCACATAAATGTCAAATAAATCACTCTGTAGAAGAATTACAACTTAGAAGGTGGTTAATTGAAAAGCCCATGACGTAAAAGCTTGATCTGCATGCCAATGCTTAGGTGACACTAAAAATACATGCCCACTTCCATAAGGGATATCACTGAAAATACAAAGTTTTGCCATACAACTTGAGAGGTTTGCAGTTGTGCTTCTATGCTTTATAAATGCAGTATGCCTGCAAGTTTGTTCCACACTGCTAATTTACCTTACTATCTCAGACTCTGTATCACTTATAAATAATGATTATAAAGTACGTTATTGCTCTGAATGCGTTTATATTACAAAGCATGGATAGAATCCCCCCCCCCCCCCACACACACACACCTTTCAAAACATCTTTCAAAACAATAGTATTAGAACAATCCCTACAGTAAATTCTAGATTTTAGTCAGTTACAGTGAGCTCCAAAATGATTGGGGTTGTGACACTTTTTTGACTGTGCTCCAGCACTTTGGATTTGAAATTATACAATGACTACAAGGTTAAAGTGCAGACTGTCAGCTTTAATTTGAGGGTATTTTCATCTATATCGTGTGAATGAACTGTTTAGAAATTACAGCACTTTTTGTACATAGTTCCCCCATTTTAGAGTACCAAAAGTATTGTCACAGGAGGCTGCTGAGGGGAGAACGACTCATAATAATATCCGAAACAGAGCAAATGGAATGGCATCAAACACATGGAAACCATGGAAACCATGTGTTTAATGTATTTGATACCAGTCCACTAATTCCGCTCCAGTCCATTCTCCCCAATGAAGGTGCCACATATACATATATTAAAGTAGTCAAATGTTTTGATATTTGCTCCCATATTCCTAGTACACCGGGATTACGTCAAGTGTGTGAGTCTACAAACTTGTTGGATGCATTTGCTGTTTGTTTTGGTTGCGTTTCAGATTATTTTGTGCCTGATAGAAATGGTATTGTCATTTTGGAGTCACTTTTATTGTAAATAAGAATAGAATATGTTCTGAACACTTCTACATTCATATGGATGCTACTATGATTATGAATACTCCTGAATAATGATGAGTGGGAAAGTTACAGAAGCACAAATATCAAATAAAAGTCACTCAAATTACACAATACATAATTTACCATTAATTTCTATTGGGCACAAAATAATCAAACAACAAATGCACACGTTTGTAGAGTCACAAGCTTGATGTAGTCACTGCGTTCTAGGAATATGGGACCAAATACTACACTTTTGACTACTTTAATACACATAAGTCAATTTGTCCCAATACTTTTGGTCCCCTAAAATGGGGAGACAATGTACAAAAAGTGCTGTAATTTCTAATACCCTCAAATGGAAGCTGACAGTCTGCACTTTAACCTCCAGTCATTGTATCATTTCAAATCCAAAGTTCTGGAGAACAGAGCCAAAACAACAACAGTGTCACTGTACTTTTGGAGCTCACTGTATATCTCTGACTGTTGTACACTTACGGCTGTAAAAGATTTTTTTTAAACTATACACATTTAAATGTCTGTGTGATGTATAATTTTTTGGTTTAAAATAATAAATTTGTGCAAGAAATTAAGTTGTTATTATTTGTTTTATTAGTGCATGTGGTTAATTTGGTGGTTTTATAGTCTAGGAAGTTGAAGTTCCAATGTTATACTTCTGGAGGTGTGCAACAAACTCTCTGAAATGTAATTGAAATGATGTTAGTCTAGCTACTTCTATACTTCTAACATTATTGTACACTGTATAAAAATAGAAACAACAATTTCAACGATTTTACTGACTTACAGTTCATATAAAGAAATCAGTCAATTGAAATACATTCATTAGACACTAATCTATGGATTTCACATGACTGGGAATACAGATATGGAACAGTTGATCACAAGCACCTTAAAAAAAGGAGTCTGCGGGGATCACAAAACCAGTCAGTATTTGGTATGACTAGCATTTGCCTCATGCAGCACAACACATGTCCTTTGCATATAATTGATCAGGCTGTTGATTGTGGCCAGTAGAATGTTGTCTCGCTCTTCAGTGACTGTGTGAAGTTCCTGGATATTGAACAATGCTGTCGATCCAGAGCATCCCAAATATGCTCAATGGGTGACATGTCTGGTGAGTATGCAGTCCATGGAAGAACTGGGACATTTTCAGCTTCCAGGAATTGTGTACAGATCCTTGTGACATGGCCCATGCATTATCATGCTGAAACATGAGGGGATGGCAGCAGATGAATGGCATGACAATGGACCTCAGGATCTCATTACGGTATCTCTGTGCATTCAAATTGTCATCGATAAAATGCAATTGTGTTTGTTGTCCTTAGCTTATGGCTGCCCATACCATAACCCAACTGCCACCATGGGGATCTCTGTTCACAACATTTACATCAGCAAACTGTTCGTCCACACAATGCCATACATGCTACGCTGTTTGCCATCTGCTCGATACAGTTGAAACCAGGATTCATCCGTAAAGGGCACACTTCTCCAGCTCCAGTAGCCATCGAAGGTGAGCATTTGCCCACTAAAGTCGGTTACGACAACAAACTGCAGTCAAGTCAAGACCCTGGTGAGGACGATGAGCACATAGATGAGCTTCCCTGAGATGGTTTCTGACAGTTTGTGCAGAAATTCTTTGCTTGTGCAAACCCACAATTTCATCAGCTGTCCAGGTGGCTGGTCGCAGACCATCCTGCAGGTGAAGAAGCCGGAAATGGAGGTCCTGGGCTGGCGTAGTTACATATGGTTGGCGGTTGTGAGGCCAGTTGGACGTACTTCCAAATTCTCTCAAATTAAGTTGGAGGTGGCCTACGGTAGAGAAATTAACATCAAATTCTCTGGCAACAGCTCTGGTGGACATTCCTGCAGTCAGCATGCCAATGGCATGCTCCTTCAAAACTTGAGACATCTGTGGCATTGTGTTGTGTGAGGAAACCACATTTTAGAGTGGCCTTTTATTGTCCCTAGCACAAGATGCACCTGTGTAATGATCATGCTGTTTAGTCAGTTTCTTGATATGCCACAACTGTCAGGTGGATGGATTATCTTGGCAAATGAGAAATGCTCAGTGACAGGGATGTAAACACATTTGTGCACAAAATTTGAGAGAAATAAGCTTTTGGTGTGTATGGACAATTTATGGGATCTTTTATTTCAGCTCATGAAACATGGGGCCAACACTTTACGTTGCAATTATATTTTTGGTTCAGTGTAATTGTATCCATTGGCATGTTATAATTTCAAGATATAAAGAAGGTAATGTTCCATGAAGAAATATTGTATAGCTTTCCTTCAGCTGTTTAAAAGTATTTTTGCAGTATGGAAATGGAAAAAATTGTAAATGATTTATCTTGCTACATCCATTTTAGGACTTCTAGATTAATTATAAGTCACCATTCATTGATCCTGGAAGAATATAATGTATGTCTCATGAGCTTAGATCAATGTTGTACTCCATCAGAACCCAACATATAAGCTTGTTTTACTCCAATGTTTGGAAGCAAAGTAAATGTAAACAAACACTATATGGCCTCAAAACCTGGTTAAAACTATAATTGTGATATCATGGGTTGTCAGTTTTGCAACCACAGCTTTGTATTTGAGTGGTTTACACATCCCTCAGTATTTCTACCTAAACAGGGACGGGGACAAAACTTATTGCACATGTCTTGCTCTTTCTTCTTGGCGTTTCAGAGTAGGGCACCGATTTAAGGTGTTATCGTTTGGGGATAGCATTGCAGGAGTGGTAGATGCACGTCGCTTAAATCGAATGATAGACGGGAAAATGGAACAAAGCCTATCGGTTTTACTGTCGTTTGATGAAGTGGTTCTCCCGATTTATGTAAAAGTTGGGTATGTGAAATATGCTGAGACCCTATGTACAGAAATTGCTGCAGAGGTACAAATGTAAAACATTGGACACGTGGAAAGTTTAAATAAATAAATGTGTAGTAGTTGAAGAGTCAGATTAAGCATGTTTCTGTGTGCCCTGTAAGGATGAAGGTCGCAGTTGCTAGGATCAGGACTATCAAGCAGGTTTTCTATGTAGACAGTGAAAATTGCTGAAGTGGTGAGTAGAGTAGAGATGGTAGTGGATGTCCCACATCTGCAGTGAATGCCATGCAGGGGAAGGATCCCGACACACGAACAGTGAAGAAGGTGGACTTTGTTGCGTTCACTTGCACTAGTCTAACGAATCAAAAATCTAATTAGAAGCGGCAAATAGGTTTCTGGGTCTTTACAGCCGAAATGTTTCACGGACTACTGAATGAAGAGGTTGCTGTGCTGTGTATGGATCTGAATAGGCATTTAAATCCAACTGAAGGAGTACAGTGTTTTGTTTGAAATGTAGCGTGCATTTGCTTAGTGTTTTTGTTGTTGTTGGTAATTAGTATGAATTTGTTCATCCAAAACATATTTTGTTTTTTGGGTATTTTTACTACCTCGTAGAATAGGTGGCGGCAATACATCTAATGAGTATAGTCTGCCAATAAACATCGAAGAAGAATACGAGCAAGGCGCATGCGGTGTTTGTGTGGGGCTTTTGCAAGCTTAGCCGTGTAACAAGCTGTGCATCCCTGCGCGAAACGATCAACCAAATAGGCCTTCTTCTAACATCGGAAGCAGGCTACTGTAGTTGGGTATCTCTCTAATTCTTTGTTGTGTTATATTTTATGTTAGAGTGAGGTCAGATCGTTGTCTATATTAGTTAGCTCAACTAATCCACATAAAATGACTGATCAATCATCACTGCTGCTTCGAAAACAACTGGCAGGTAAAATAGCTCGCTACACAACCGTTAGCTAACTTAACGTTAAACTACCACGCTTTTTACCGTTGACTTTCTACCTAACGTTAGTGGCTAATCAGTTGTACTTGAATTATGCTGGTTTTGCTTGTATTGAATATGTCAACCTTGTTAGCTATTTACAGCTATTAGCTACGCAATGCAAATTCACAGCTGATAAATGTTTAGCTAGCTAACGCGTGACATACCACTTCTTTGCTTGTAGTTAGCTAGCAAGCTGGCTAGTTAACTAGCGAAACACAACTTGATAGTAACATTAACACGTTAGTAGCTATTTTGCTAAGGCTTGTGGAGTAGTGTACCGGGTACGTCACTTCAAAGCCAGCTGTCTCAAACTGCATACATTTCCATTGTAACTGGTTAGCTAACTAACGAAGTTAGTTGAATTCCAGTAGGATGTTTGAGAAAAGCTTGACCACACCGACGGCTAACGTTACAAGTAAAGCACATTTTCCAGGCTGGGGTATTGGGTAACGTCAGTGTGTTTGTTTAATCTTTTTAGAGCTCAACAAGAACCCCGTGGAGGGATTTTCTGCCGGTCTCATAGACGATGATGACATCCATCAGTGGGAGGTGGTCGTTATTGGCCCTCAAGATACATTATTGTGAGTATATTTTACTAACTTCGTGTGTTTGGAAAAGTAATTTGCTATACCGTCCATCTGATTTGCAAATGGTCTCATCTTCTCTTTACAGTGAGGGTGGATTCTTTAAAGCCTACCTGACCTTCCCCCATGACTACCCTCATAGGCCTCCGAAGATGAAGTTCATCACAGAAATATGGCATCCCAATGGTAATTGGTTTCATGTGCTATTCTTACTTACTTAGGCCTTTTGTATTCCTTGTGGAACATAAGCCATCGTGGAATGCTTCCATCCCTTTCTGTGCTCGCTCCACTTTCACACCTGCTGCCAAACTAACCCAGATTTTAGATGCTAGATTGTGGAGACAATTTATAGATCGACAGGTAAGGGTGCTCTCGAGCGGCTAGGTGTTCTTTACTCTTCGGCCATCAGATTTCCCACCAATGGACACCACTGCACTCTGTACTCCTCTGTAAACTGTCCCTCTCTGTATACCGGTGCAAGACCCACTGGTTGATGCTTATTTATAAAAACCATCTTGGGCCTCACTCCTCCTGTCAGAGATACCTACAGCAACCCTCATCTTCCAGCACCCATTCTGACAGTCACATTCTGTTAAAGGCCCACATCCCTGGATTGCTCCTCTTTTCTGTTCCCTACAGCTAGCCACAGCAACGAGCTGCAAAAAAACACTCAAACTGGACAGTTTTATCTCCATCTCTACACTCTTACTGACACTTGTGGCTGCGTCATGTGTTTTTGTCTCTACAATTTTGTGCTGTTGTCTGTGCCTAACAATGTTTGTGTTGCCATGTTTTGTTGTCTTAGGTTGTGTTGTGGTGTCTCTTGTTGTAATGTGTGTTTTGTCCTACATTTAAATTGTTTATCCCAGCCCGTCCCCATAGGCCTCTTGCTAGGCTGTCATTGTAAATAAGAATTTGTTCTTTGACTTGCCTGGTTAAATGAAGATTAAAAATAAAATGTGCTATCCTCTCTAGGCCTAGCGATGTCAGACCATCTGCTCTGTGCTTGGTCTCTAGGTGGTTTTAGGTCTTCCTCTTTAGCGTTTGCCTTGTGTGTTCTATGTTAGGGCCTGTTTTGTGATTGATTTATTGTTTCTTCTTAGTGTGTGTCCTATCCAGCACCGCTTCCTCCTCTTAAGTTGTGCTTCTATTGGGACCTGTTTTTTAATTTCCCACAGCCTGATGTTGCTGATGCAGTCTGGCCAGTGGACTCCCAGAAGTCGAATAAGACAGTGTTTAATGAATGACTTTAGTTCAGCATGTTCGTAGTAGTTATCCATGTTTCAGATCCGTACAGAAGAATGTATTTGACATTTTGAGTTCGTCTTCAGTTTTGTTTCATGTGCTATACATCTAGCCAAAGATGTGTTTGTCAGCTGGTCAGCACAGGTTGATTCCTGTCCTCCCACTCTCCTCCCTCTCTCAGTGGCAAAGAATGGTGACGTGTGTATCTCCATTCTGCATGAGCCCGGAGAGGACAAGTTTGGCTATGAGAAGCCTGAGGAGCGCTGGCTGCCCATCCACACTGTAGAGACCATCATGATCAGTGTCATCTCCATGCTGGCCGACCCGAACGGCGACTCACCCGCCAACGTGGACGCAGCCGTTAAGTCCCAGAAATTCAAACATACATCCTCACAGGGGAAACATGCATTCCATTCAGTTAGAAAAAGCTGAAATTATGGTGCTAGTTTGTTTTTATGGTCTCGATGTGAAATTTCACTGTTCATGATTTGTCTTGATATTTGGTAGTGGTGAGGGATACTCCACCATTTAGTTGATTGTAGTGATTGTTAAACCCAGGGTTTTGATGTACATTTGTATTGTGCCCTGCAGAAGGAATGGAGAGAGGATCCTTGCGGAGAGTTCAAGAGGAAGGTGGCTCGCTGTGTACGAAAGAGTCAGGAGATGGCGTTTGACTAGGCCCCCTCCTCGACACAAACCCAGTGAGTCCCTTTCTGGATCCACACAGCTATAATTTCACACTCATGTTGCAGAAAGTGAGACACATTCATGTTGCAGAAAGTGAGACACATTCAGTGCCTTGGTTGGTCACTAAATAATCTTCCATTATGTGTTTCCTAGTCAGTCTTGATGCTCCTTTGTCTGTTATATTTTGTCTGCAAGCTAACTTTTTTTCTCTTTTAGCTGAAAATTTTACCTTGGCGGATACATCATGTCACTCTTCAATAAAGACTTTTGCACCAGTGTTCTGATCATAGGAAGATGTGGAATAAAAAGCCAACCCTTTTCTTTAGTTTTGTAAATAGGGTCAGGGTCAAGTAAATGTGTGTAGATAAACATCCCCCTTGTGGTTATTGTCCAGTTCTCACCTTATACTTATTTATTTAGATGATCATGACAATTCAAGATGTGTTTTTTGTTTTGATGAGCTTATTCTTTATTTTCAACCTGCCACTGAGCCATCTATTTAGACTTGTCTCTTATGCAATTTTGGAGTTCAGAGTATTTGAAGAGATTGTTACCAACAAAGGCTTTCGTTGCCCGTTCTATACCCCTGGAAGCCCATCCCCTCAAGTGTTCTGCAAAGTCCTTTCAAAGAGGTCAATACACTCTGCTGCCTTAAGTTGTTTTCCTGTAAGCAAAGGAAACTGTCTCCAGTGATGTCAACATCTGTCTGGATACATTTCTTCTGTGTTTGATCAATATATTTTTGGGGATAAACCAAAAACATTAGCATGATGAACAGAGAATATTTTTTTGTAATAAAGATCATCTACAATTTTATTGTGTATGTAAATATGTACTGTATCAAATTAGTTGTACTTAAGGGTGAATGTTTGTATTGATTCTCCTTGTTGTTATAGCTTAGATTTTTAGGGACATGTCAGTTTGTCCATTCTTGTGAATCATTTTAGCTTTGGTCACATGTACACACAAGTAATCTTATTTTAGATTTGGCTCGGCCTTTTTGTTTTGTGTGTAGTCTTTCAAGGGTGTGATTGAATGAAGTGATGCCACTTTTGGTTAAATGTTTACTCAAGTATAGACATTATCCTGTGCAAGTGGATTAGACTGGCCCTCCGCAACACAATTTCGTGTTACGCAAAATATCTAAATGGAAGTGGCGATGGATTGTTAGAACAAGAAATACAACTTGTAGCTCAATAGTTCTACCCATTCACCTGTGTGACGTGAAATTGTAGGCATTTACACCCACAGTTAATGTCTATAACTTGAGCCCAATAAAGTTTTGAATTATCTTCATGTTGTTTTACACAATTAACAAGAATAATACAATGCTGTTCTTACATTTTGTCAAAGATCGACAGGGACACATTAAGCACCAGCTTAACATGATCAATGAAACAATAGCACGTCCATGTACTCTTCTTATTCAGTATAAAATCATCCGCCTCGCATTAGTTTAGAATAACCTCCAGCACTCCGGAGTTGTCTACTGTCCAGGAGCTGAAAGGCTTTTGTTCATGAATTGTTTCTTGACAAAGCACATCCACCACTGAAAAAAAAGAGGTCACAGTCCAGGTTAGTCCATTAAAAGCAGTCCAATCAATTAAGTAATCTGCAATTTCACTTTTGTCAATGTTAGTATTTGAGTACAATTGAGATTTAGTGTGACAAATCGGGAAGTCAAATATTACAGTCTCACCTTGCTGGGTTTGTCTGTCTGGGGGTCAAACACACGGTCACACAGCCTCAGCCCCGTCTCCTGGCGGATCTGCTGCAGGTACGCCCTCATTGTCTCTGATCAGGGACAACCAGAAACCAAATCAGATCAATTAAAAATAAGTGATTAACGTACTACTGGCATTCCCACATCTCATCCTGCAAGGACTTGTGCTAATGCTCCTTACCCTCTTCCTGCTTGTTGCTGGGCTTTGCATACATGGCGTTGAGAGGGAAGCCAGGTTCTCCAGGGATGGGGAAGTTAGTGATGCCCAGAGTGTACATTTCCTTCTCTCCCTGACCCCTGGAGCTGCACTGTAAACACAAATAATTTGGGAGGGGAGTTCACAATACAAATGTCTTTCTTTGCATTATTCTGAGGACCTACCATTCTATAACTTAGGGAGGGGTTATTTTTGATTTATTAGCCATTTAGTTCATTAGAAAAACAAATCAGATTCAGTTACCTTCTGTAGCTTCTTCAGACATTCAGAAATGTAAAGGGTGACGTAGATCAGAGTCCTGTCTGCCTCGTTCTGGGAAGGGGGACAGGTTGTTAACTCCAAGAATACACCAAGCCTTTTGTATTCTCATTACTACTGACTTTAGTCTATCTGTTATCTGATAACATGAATAGGTGAATGCGAGCAGAGCCTAGTTTCAGTCACCATCCAACTTATGGGCAGCATTGGTTAGAATGCTAACAGAGCTATGAGAAGATTGTATTGCCTATATTGTAGTGTCAATATTCAGAGGCAGGCTGGGGCATGTTGGAAAACTAGGGCCAAAGCACTGTAGCAAGAGGCCTAAAGGATAGGTACTGTAAAAAAAAAAAAAAGTAACTTCATTAAAACATAGACAGTATTCCTTACATGACAGGTGACTACTTTTACAGTCACCATTTTACTCATAGACAATAAAATAATTCAGTTTTCCTTTACCTTGATTTCATAATTCTTAAAAAAGACGTTGGCTTTGAAATAGTAGATGGCCTCTTCAATGATGTCAGAATCTTTGGCTGAAATAACACGAGTATTGAGTATAGAGGAAGTTAGGGAATGATGGACAAGTTCTTCAAAGTAAAGAGAATGAACACGCGACTGACTCATGACACCAAATAAGGAAGAAATATGCACCAGCAGGCAACCAAAGTCAGAAGCGAATGAAAAAAACTGATGTGCAGGTTGAAAGAGTATGGATAGCTCAATTATAAATTACAGAAAACTTTTTCGTATCACACATGAACTTTGTCCATTATTGTAGCCTATTTTCTAAACACCATTTGTGGATGGTACGAGTTTGCAAGCTGAAACGTACTCTCTTTTGCTGCAGGGCCCTTGAACTGGGTTTTTAGTGGCAGCATAGCCATGTTCCCCACCATCTTGGTGTCCCCATCCATCAAGCCAGAGTGGTACGCCTGCGAAGCAAATTGAAAAAAGTTGATGTTTGTATAGTATAATGGCCCTTTCGTGAGATTAAGAATGTGTTCTTAACTGTCTTGCCTAGTTAAATAAAACATAAACAAGATGAGAAGCCAGTGTACCTGATAGCTGTCAATAATACTAGTAGTTACAAAAGAGCAGATTAGCTAGCTAATTTAGAAACTAACCATATTAGCTGCAAGCGCTAACATGTTAATTTGCTAGTTTTCATTTAAATTGGCAACTAGTCTGTCTCACTATCATGCAATATTGTACATCAAATTACGTAGCCAACTTCTTCTGGTAAGGTAAAGGCATCACCAATAGCTAGCAATTCTACCATCTGTACGTCATTAGGGTGCATACACGCACAATTATCATACAAATAATCCCATTTCAGTATTGCTACACACTTGATAAAGGTTTTTCATTTAAGAGGTGGTCATAATATTGTAATTTTCTTACCGGCATTTTGAGAAATAAAATGTCAATCTTTTAACCCAGCAAAATAAAAATGTTTCGTTTGCCAGAACACTGCTTCCGCCTGTCCCACCCAACAGAATTACAGGAAGTAGACAGATGCGGTGTGTAGAATGTTTGAATGGCCACAGGGTGGTGCCAATTTAAAATTTTCATAGCAATAATTGTGTGAAAACTGTTTTACAATAGTTTTTATTCAATAAAATATAATCCAAATATTCAACGGGGGGGGGGGGGGGGTGCAATATCAGGGTCACGATACACTATACACAATCTTAAAATAACTAAAACATTTTTAAAGAGACATAATAAGTCTATAAATAAATAAGTATGTGGCATGATACTGCAATTAACATTTCCCTCTGACCATCAAATGTTATATTTTCTTTCTGGGCCTCTTATGTCACCTCTCAGTCCTCTACTTTGTCCTGAAATAAATCATCATAATTTGTGTTGTCGGGCTCCTCTTCAGGCTCCTAAGGACAGAAAAACAAGTAAAGTGAGTGAAAGGTTTTAAGTAGTTGGGAGCACACTTAGTATACTTAGAAATGTAGTACATTACTTCCAAAAGCAGGATTATAGTTAAGCACTAGGCATACGTTTCAGTCCACATAGTGGATTTTTATGTACTTACCTTTGGCTCCTTGAACTCCAAGTCTTCTCCGTATTGTATGGAAAAGTCAATGTGCTGAAGCACTATGTTGATGCCTTCCTCATCTGTGCGGTCAAATGGCAGGAATCTCACCATGCTGTAGTCATCAATCTGGAAAATAAACATATATTTTAAATGAATTCCAAATTCAGAAATCATTCAAAATCATTAACACCATTGCTGCCTTTTCAGTGTGGCTGTGTGCACAGCAGGAACTTACCAAGCCACAGATGGCTTTGGTCAGCTTCTTGAACTTCTTGCTCCTAATGGTGACAGAGTTGTCCTCCATCATTGAGTACATGTCTGGGTCCAGGTATCTGCATGGAGAGTGTGAGATCTGTCAGTGTCAGCCAATGCAGGTCCGCTAAGCATATGCATAGGATGCATTCAGAGCCAGACACACACAAAATCAGATACACAAAGACCACAGTGACAGATAAACACATAAAAAGGAGGAATTCTTTCATTCTGGCACCTACTTTTCAATTTCCTTTTTGGCCTTGGGACTCAGCAGATCCATTTTAGTCATTATGTTGACTGTTGGAATCTCCAAAGACACCATGGCACTCAAAGCAGCCATGATACCAGAAATGAACTGGGATGGGAGAAAATTGTTTAGCAATTAACTTCAAATACTACTGTCAGAGCATATTATTGACAGAGTAAAAGGCAGCATGATCAGGAATAAGGTGGGTTAATAGTGGCCAGATTACCTTGAAGGTCTCCACCATGAACTGCGAGTCTACCAGGAAGACGCCACAAACACGGAATTCCCATTGCTGGAGCTGCTCTACGAGCTGCCTCATCACAGGGAGGTGTGTGTAGAGCTCTATTTGACCTGCAGACATCAACAACCCCATCATAATTATAGTTAATACCACTCTCACTACAACATCAGCACAAACTTCTCAACAACTATGATCATGATGTTCAAAATCAGATCCATCAAAGTCATGTTCCTTGCCCCTCTCTATGAATAACACTTTACCAGGACAGTCAAACAGTATGTAGTCATCCTCCACGTGGCCCAGGCTCTCCTCCAGCCAGTCAAAGTTGTTGGCAAAGTACTCCATGCAGAACACCAGCCCTCCATTTGGGCCGAACCTCAGTGACTCGTCCTCCATCACATCATCCACCATAATCAGCTCCCGGATATCTGAGGGTAGAAAAACAACCAGTCAGTGCCACTCACTGTAATATAAACAGAACTATCACAGAACTCCTCAGAGATGTGTTTTACCTGCCATGACCGGGTAATCAAAGTGTTCAGCGGCTGGGTCTAGGTTGACCACCTGTACAGAGCGGTTTATGGCTTCTGCATGCTGGATCAGTGTAGAGCAGTAGGTACTCTACAGATAGGGGAGATTAATAAACCACAGCGGACTGAAATATCTGTGGCAAAAACATACGTGATGATATGATAACTTTTAATAGGCTAAATCAAGCAACATCTACAGTACAAGCGCATTAGAAAAGTGCTGGAACTGCATTTCTGACACTGACAAGTCATGGTCAATGGCAGTGCATGTAGCTCAGACCTTGGATGTTGCAACTAAATTAGCAAGCGCTAACTATAACTATTTTAATATGTGAATTGCCTTTAATTGTAAAGCATAGCCTAGCCCTGCTCGTTTAGCTACATTTTGGATTGACATGGAACAAACAGCAAACACTTAACCTTAGCTAGCTACTTGCTACCCACTGAAGCTAACAGTAACGTTTCAGTGTTGTGGATAGCTAACGACTTTAGCTAAAAACATCAGCTAGCTAGCTTAGTTAACTTACCTTTCCACTTCCCGCGGGTCCCATCACGAGTTGAGCATAACGAGGCATTTATACTATAATATCCCAAGGACTGAAACCACACAAAACAATTTTAGTCGCTTAATTATTAAAGAGTAATGTTGCTAAACCATGTCGGCGGCTACATTCACAGCTAACATGCTTGCAGGCAGAAGACATTCGCTAACTACGGGTATTGTGTGAAGACCAAAAGTCTTTGAGTGAGCAGAGTTGAGCAGTAGATTTTCACGCATGCGTACAAATAATCTTACCTACACGCCAATGTCAAGAATCGACAGCAATTTAGATTTTGTCAGTCAATATTATTGCTACTTCTGGTTTTGAATGAAAAAACAGGTGATATTTGCTGAAAATGCCAAGACTATTTCAGAGTGCATCGGATGAAACACGACGATGGTATCTTGCCAAAAATGTATGGCTGTCTCAGTGCAATAATGGTCTTGATGTAATTTTCCAATATTATCTGCTTTGAACACTATATAGGACAAATTACATTGCAAGTTTCTAATCATGTGTCTATGTCCCTTATTGAAATAGTACAATTAATTATTTTAAATGTTATATTTAAATGTTATAGATTACATTCGTTTATAGCGTTCAATTAAATTTAACATTGACAAAGTAATAGATTAGGTCAATTCACTTCGTCAATAAATACATTCAATAGGTCAATTCAAGAACTTTAACCAGACAATGAAAATACCTATTTTCTATTGTAGAATTTCATAATTCAAAGAGAGGTAACTTTAGGAAAAACAACATGTTTTAAATATCATGATATGTGTAGATTGCAATTTGAGACGAGTTTTTCTAACGGAGACTGTGGCAGCGCGTTAATTTGCGGGAAAACTGAGATTACAAAATAACCAATAAGCACTCGAATTATGTGGAAACAGCAAGTATATTAGTGAGGTACATCTTTATCAAAATATTTAAAATATCAAAATGAAGAATGTTGCATATTGGCAGGCAGCAGTGTGTTCAATGGTTTCCCTTGGAGTAACAGCCACTCTTCTTGCTAGGGCCACTCCTCTTGGTCAACATCAAGCTCCAAGGCAACCAGACCCTTAGTCTCAGTAGGAAAGCAAAACCATATTGACATTAATGCATCATGTTGTAGTGTTTTCCTAAAGCCTTAGGAAGGCTCAAATCAATGGGGACTCATGCTGTCCATGTGGGGTCAGACGACATTAGGAACGCTCGCTTGGAACGACTGAAAATTGATTTTAAAGAATTGATTCCCACTCCAAAAAGCAGCAAATTAATTCAGGCCCGATGCAATCACTGGGCCACGTCTGAAAGATTCAGCAGGCTACTGGCATGTCACACTTGGCTAAAAGACTACAGCATTTGGAGCTGACACCAGGACAGAAGCATATCCACAATTGCTGATGCTTACAGAGCATGCACATAAACTCTTCCAGAAACATGACCTAAAATGTGCTTGACAGATGCATCAGGACAGAGAAAACTAGCGGTTACTCTATAACCATGGTGGACACATCCTACAAGGAGGTTGGGGGACAGTGAAGTACTACAATGATGATGTTTAAGATTGGTGGTCATACCTGTTTGAGGCATAAGAAAAGTGCTCATAGGATTCACATTTTTTTTTGTAGGTTCCATAAGGGAGAAGGACTGAGTCCGAGATGTGTTCATCCAACCTCTGGATGCACCCATGTTAAGTCATGAGACAAATTAACATCATTCCAAAATTCACAGCACGACCACGCCTCGACCACATTGTGGACCAAAGGACATATGGGTAAACCATTCTATCAAATATCCCCAATCAACAAATGAGGTGTATGGCATTTACTTTTTTAGAATCTGATGTCAAAAACAGCCCTTTTTTTTGCCTGTGGTTAACCCTACAGGACATCACCAGGTTATTCTGTGTCGAAAGACAGGAAAACCAAAAAGCAGGACTAAGGTCCTCAGGGCAGTTTGTTACTACATGCTTACATCTGTGCCTTTATCAGTGTTCAGAAAAAGACAACCTGGAGTTAAATGCATGAGCTCACTGTCTATGGGGGAGCAAGACGACTTATTCTCAATCATATGACTGCATCGCTCATTTGTTTTCAGTGTTTTTACATGTGGTGTCATTTACTTTAAGTGTTAAAGGGATACTTCGGAATGTTGGCAATGAGGCCTGTTATCTACTTCCCCAGAGTCAGATGATCTTGTGGATATCATTTTATGTCTCTGTGTCAAGTTTTGCGAGCCAATGCTAACTAGTATTAGCACAATGACTGGAAGTCTATGGGTATCTGCTAGCATACTTCATTGCCAAAATCCTGAAGTATCCCTAAAAGTGTTTTCTTTGTCTTACAATTTAATATGAACAGGTGGCTGAGAATGAAATGGGATTCTTATTGTGGGTGAAATTAGTAAGAGAAGGCTCACTACAGGAAAATAAAAGCCCATGGAACTACATGTACTTACAGGACATTTTACATGACAATACATAAAATTCAAAAAGTGGCACCAAATATTTATTTGAAATGACATTATGCAAACGCGTGTGACAATTGCATTTTTTAAATTTATTTTTACAGACACCACATGGTGGGTGGAACACATGCCAATGCGGATGACATAAAATATTATACATTTCTTGATAGAGTTAAGTTAGCAAACAGTTATGGTAGAGCATTTTTTGTGGTTATGTAGTTGGAGCTGCAGGTAGAAAGGAATGAAACGATACACTGAACGACAGCACCCCTTGCCTCACCCCTCCCTATTCAGCCCTGGGTTTAGGATTTCTTGTACTCAATCCTCTCCACTTTGACGTCATCTCCTATGAGCTGGTATACGTACGTCACCACTGTGGATGCTTGGATGTCCATCAATACAAAGGATGGGATGATGTTGCTGAGGAGAAGCCAAAACAGGGGAGAGGAATGCTCATGTTTACACATCAGTGTAATGCTAGCAGTTAGCAACTTACCAAGTCACTTTAAAAACATCTGCTAAATGACCCAATAAATATGTCAACGGCTTAATTTGTAGAAATTCCACCATTACCTTTCCAGCGCATTGTAGGCTCCAGTTGCTGAGCCGGGGTTGATGTAGAACTTGTTCTCGTTTTCGAAGGCCTCAAACTTGTGCGTGTGTCCAGAGATGAGGATGTCAACGTCGAGCTGCCTCTGCAGCAGGGCCAGGCTTGCCATGTCCCCCCAGGGGATCACCTGGTGCCCATGGATCAGGCCGATCTTAAACTGACCTACTGTCACCACCTTCTGCTCCGGGTAGTTCAGGTTCTATAGGGAAGAGAAGGCAGAAAACACCACAGCTCATCCACTTTCCTTACCTATTAAAAGATTATACATACATTTTGATATAATGGAACATGTAATAAAGCATAAGGGAAGAGGATATAAAAACCTCATCAAAGTCTCCCCTGACAATGTGTACGTCCCCAGCCAGTGTCTTCAGGTAGTCATAGCTCTCCTTGGTGCAGAGGTTTCCTGTACAGAGGATGTGCTGGATCTTGCCTGGCACCAACAGCTTCTTAAACTTGGCTGGTAGGGTGTTGCACCGGTGGGGGATGTGCAGGTCACCTAACACCAGGACCAACTGGCATCAAAACAGTGGAAGGAGAGATGAGATATGTTGGCAGTTACAGGTGGGAGCTCTGTCATACTTACAACATGTAGGCTGTCCATTAGGAGGATGACATTAAGTTTGGAGTCGATACCATTTCAACTCAGTCAACTGAGGAAATGAAATTCAAAATGTGACTTGCAAATGTTCAACTAGTCTGTCGTATTGAATTTCAATTCATCTTAAAAATGCCACAACTTTGGTCCTCGAGTTGGAAGAGAACTAAGTTCTCGAGTAGGGTATATCAATACTCCATGGTAATTAGAAGATTGTTGCCAATTTGATCAAGGACTAAAGCTTCGTCCCATTCCGCAGAATACTCTATCCCCACAGATATATCAGTTTGTCTGAACAGCGACGAACAAATAATTAAGGCGTATTTATTTTTCCACATCACACATTAGAAAGGTCATACTACATCACCAACCATCCAGCAAAGGGTGTGTACCCAAAATAACAGTTTGTTTTTAGAGTTGCCTCTAAATGTATCAAACATATTGCTCAATAACCTCACCTGAATGCATGACAACATTCTTGGTGTGTATGTGTGTTAGTATGGAAAGTGTCTTTATTACCAGGACATCATTATAAGGCTAACCCTTAGAGTTTAGCGAGGTATGGGGTGTTACGATGACAGGCATCCCTCCATTAGTCTGCAAAACAAGCCTCCAGAAGAGGTAGAACAGGCACAGTACAGGGTCCAACACAGAGAGCGTGCACTTACCCGGTGACCAGCCTGAATACAGAACAGAAGAAGATTGGAGAAGGGGTAGGGTGGGTAACAGGGGTGGGAAGCAGGATGTGTGCGGAGAGATTGACATGAAGCAAGATCAAAGACAGGAAAGGAAAAAATAAAACCAGGTGGGAAAATAGTGAAAACTTAAATTAAAAATTAAGGAAAAACATTCCAAACAAATAAGTGTTAGTAAGGTGACAATAGATGATAGCCTTAGTGGGTTGCAAGTAAGATCATAACTAAAGCGTGAGTGATTATAGTAGTGCCCCTACCAAACACTAACGTTGGGTTTGTGCAGACACAAAATGTCAAAAGGTCCATAAAGTTGAAATCAAATTAAAATGACTGAATTTTAAATACGTAACTTGCTGTGATGAGTAGGCATGAGAAATGACATGGTGGTAGCTAAACAACCAGAGAAAATGAAGAAATCACCTGCTAGCTGAGACATGGAGAAGGAAATTAGCTAACGTTAGCTAGCTACTCGAGCAAACTCAATCTCATCACACAGATTCACAGACAATGGCACATTTAAAGTAGAACCCAATGCAGATTGAAAGGGTGATTGATTTGAGCAGTACTGCGTTGTTATTCAGACCACTTTTTTGTCATGTGATCATCGTTCATCCATCTCGGGCTAGCTAGCAGACCAACATGCTTTATATGCTAGGATCTAGAGATAAGAGTTTACGGTCACAAAGCAATTAGTCCATAAATCCACATACAAGCAATGTTCACGAAAAATAAATAAGGTAAAAAAATCAAATATTTACTTTATTTTCACTTACCATCGTCTATTTTGCTGTTGGGCTTCGGGAAGCAGCTACGCAAGAAAACGTAATGACGTTAACAGTAAGTCATGCAATCAGCCAATGAATGCCGAGCAATCTTACGGAGGCCAATGTAGAACATACTCGAATGTGAGCAAGGTGGATTCCTGCCATTTTTTTTTTTAAATTCATTGCTTTCTATCTCAATGCCCCCATTCGAATGCATTATAGACATAATGCATAGAGTTGTGAATGTATCTTTCAAGTGCTACTCCCTCCCTGTCAAACCTTATTTAAATTCTGTATAAAATTATATCAGTCTCACAGAGATTGCAGACATTCATACCAATGAGTCAACAGCTACAAAACATTGTAAATCTTATCTGACAATAAGCATAAATTATAAAACACAGCTCACAGTTTTCTAGAAAGGTTTATTGGGGTACAACTAATTCCAAACAGAAATATGTAATCGTGGATGTGGAATGAAAAGGGGATACGGGGGAGAGACAGCGAGGTCCAGAGAACTAGGAGTGCGAGTGTCCTGGGGTTGTTTGTCTCTACTCTAGAGAGAAGTTCAGGCCCAGCACCCCCACCCCCCCAGAGCCCTGCAGCAGCTGGGTGGCAGGGTCAAACTCCAGCGGCACAGTCTTGCTCTGCTTATGCTTTAGGTCCCGCTCCATCAGCTGTGTGCAGACACAGAGCCACATTCCATCAACAACATGATCAAAGCCATGCATGTACACATGTATGCACACAATTTACAGTGACAGACACCAATACACTGACAAAGTAACATGCTAACAAATGATAAGACATTACACGTTACAATTGAGATTAATATCCTCACCAACAAAGTAAAACCACTTGGGAATGTGAATCACCATGAGGACCAAAAAGTGGACGAAAGGACATTCAGAGTTTGGTCATGTCACCTCACCTCATAGGTGGATAGCTCCAGCAGCTCACTGATGGCATCCTCCTGCTGTGACAGTGGCTTGTTGATCGCCATGGCAGCCGTGGCCACATCAGGGTGGTAATGCTTCTGCAGGGTCTACACTCAGGAGAGCAGGAGGGGAAAGTGAAGAGCACAGTGAGTTTGGCTGTGTTCATCTCTATGTATCATGTTCTTGTTTCTCTGGATACCCCTACACACCTGAAGCTCCCACAGGCTGCTCTCCAGGGCGTGGCACTGGGAGGGGTCCTCCTCTTCCATCAGGTAGGGGTCATCACAGGCTTCTGTCCAAACACACAGGAAATGACAAGCCATGTCAAACAACCTATCTATTGGAAAGCCCTTTTAAGACCTAGCCTATATGTCAAACCACCACATCAACATTATCATCATAATCAAATGAATTCATTCCCATCTCCAGACAGGTGAATGTATGGGGTGAAATGGGGACACTTACCGTCAGCTGCACTAGGCCGGTGGATGAGGACTCGGCAGGCAGGGTGGCGGCGGATCAGGTTGCAGATGAAGGGCAGTACCATGAGCAGAACAGCAGGTGGCGCCGTGAGGGCCAGGCGGGACAGACGCTTGGCAAACGCTGCCACCAAGTAGACTGGCAAGTGACTGGAGAGAGAAAGAAAAGACATCATGGACAAATAGTTGATAACTGTTAACTGATTTACAGAAAGTGTGATGATAAAATGCCAGTCATCGATAGTTAATGGAGTGATCATGACAGAGAGGTCTTACGTGGAGGAGAGGAAGAGGTTAGTTAAGTGGAAGAAGCGTGCTCTGTACTTCACATGGAAAACAGAGGGCTCCAGCAGGCTGTACAACTTCTTGTAGAAATCGGGATAATCTCTGCAAACACACAGGCACACACTTACACGGTTATTACTCGAATAGTCACTTGACTCTAGTGTTGAGGGAAAGTAACTCCAACTTAAACATATTCAATAGCTAGGACCAGTTTTTTTTTGTTCCTATGATAGTGGGTAATGTCTACCTCTGTTTAAATAGTTTGCATCCAATGCAAAAACCTAAACCTTCAGAAGCTGAGGAAGACAATGTTTGCTGGTTCAGTACCTTCTGCACTAAGTGTGGAATACTCACAGGTTGTGCTGATGGATGAGCACAAACAGGCCATTGAGAGCCAGCAGACTGATTGCCCCTCCTGTACAGACACAGAAAAAACAATATACAAGGAATTACACTTTCCCAGTCGTACAAAATAAAGCTACACAGAATGCCACTGTGGGTGATGAGTATGGCTGTATTACAGAAGTTCTAACATACTTGTGGTTACAGTAAACCACAAATAATATATTTCTCATAGTACTCTTCTCTTTCAGTACAGTGTGGCATCGAGTCAGATTGTTCTATAGGTGACAAACTATGGAAACTCAACTCACCAACATCATAGGCTGCAGTCAGGAAGTCGATCATCAGTGTGGGATTGCTTATGTGGGGCAGGATGGAGTCATGGAGGATCACCAGCACCTTCTTGTACATGTTGCTGGGCAACTACAGGGTATGAAAGACATGAGACTGAAAATCTGGGACTCTAGATTGGAACAAAAGACAAGTTCAAAGGTGGTCTATATGTTAAAGTGGATCTTATACCTTATACTTCAGAAACCCGAGCCACAACCGCTCAAAGGTACGCTTGTGTTCCTGATGGGAAGGAGAGATAATCATTACATTCACAGTTATTGCAATACTTCTAATCATGAGACACAAAAAGCATGTTTTCTCCAGATGATAGGGGGCTTTGCTTACTTTTAGTTTGGCTGCTTTCCAGTCTTCATGTTTAGCTGTAAAATGAACCAAGGGGCAAACAATCACACAATAAGTTAAGGTTGAGGCTGCGCAACAGAAGGCAGTCTGGAAGCTTCTTCCCCAGAGCTAAAGAACCGAATCACGTTCTGTGTATGTGTTATTTTACGCACACCTTTTTCTCCGTAGCTGCTGCTAACCCTCCCTTCACATTTCTCACTTAACAACCCCCCCCCCCCCAAAAAAACACTACAACTTTGACTGCCTGTCTGCCTCGCCAATGTTTGCAATGACGATGAAAAAATAACATTAAATCGCTATTTAGACTGCCTGTCTGTTGTGCTTACATTTTATAATAGCCTACTGTTACAACAGACAAAGTTTGTTCAATCATCTTTTCTACAACATGTCGAAGGTTGCCGGCTACACCAGACAAAGACGTCCGATCATCGCTCCTGAGCAGCTAAAACACATCTGTGCGTAGAGAATCCCACGCATACACAGAAGCATCAGGTGTTTAGCTGAAGAGGCATCCAGAGAATTTGGCAACTCAGCCACTCGGATAATTTAATGGCACCTTTGCACAACAATGGTGACGGTGCATAAAGATGGAGGAATTCAGAAATGACATCATTGTTTTTAACACTACCCACAGAGTTCTTAAACTACGGCGCACGACATGGTTCAATGTACCAGTAAACCAGTACAATTTACTTTTTTGTTTTTTCAAATTGCTACTGTCTTGGAGCTAGAATTCGGACCATGTATACTGTGCTAATGCTGTAAAAAAACCTGAGCAATGTACAATACGGCGAACTAAGCATTTGTGCTAAGTACATGGGGGCCTCCATCTTTATGCACCTTCCTCATTGAATAATATGGACAATTTTAAGAACATGTGGCATACAAGTTACTAAAAAGGCATTGTTTTCATTTTAATATATAGAATAAGAGCAAAACAGCAGGCTGACCTTCCTGTTTGACCAGGTAGTTGGTGAGTTCTGACTCCTGGCTAGGCATGTTGATATTGGACAGCAGTGTGAACACGTTGTTCTGGTAAATGGGCATCACTGCCTGAAGAGACAAGACAAGACCATTCTAAACAAACAACATCAGTCAGATATGACAGCCCAACACTTGAGCTAAGGTGTGGAGCACAATTCAACTGAGGTGATAAAAGACAAAAATAGTGAAGAATGTTAAAAATACATAACTGCTATAGAACAAAAACCTAAACAAGTTACAACACACCATCTAATTTAGAACCCCCAAACAAACACCAGTCCTGGCGGGGCTTACCCCTTTGGTTTTGTTCATCACCCTGCCCACGTTCTCACGGACAGAGCTCATGACGTAGTAACGCACATCCTCCATATCCAGGTACTCCTGAAATCTGGAGATAAGAAGCGCCAGATCCTCCTCCCGAGAGAGGAGCCGCTCCACCACTGCCTGTTCACAGAGCAACGGATCGTTACAGACAGAATCTCAATGTAACAGGTGTGGGTCAGTTGGTGGAGCATGGCGCTTGTAACGCCAAGGATTGTGGGATCGATTCCCGCTGGTGCCACACATACTAACAATGACTGCACACATGACTAAGTTGCTTTGAATAAAAGCGGCTCATAAATGGCATAAATACAGGCGGTTCAGTTTCAAACTTGCATCTTTGGTGCGCAAATACACCCTTATGACAGTTTAAATCGTGCAACATTTGCGCCAGGCAACGAACATGTAGTACAGTATTTAATTGAAACCCCTACCTGGATGAGTTCTCTTGGGAAGCTGTAGTGTTCACTCCAGTCCAAGTCTTGAAGGGGGAACTTTCCTTCCATGGAGGCAAACTGCATCAGTGCACACAGGGCACTCTCCTGCATCGGAATAAATAGCATCGTCAGCCCAAACACACAACATTTGACTAAATCCTTCATTTAAAATAAGTACATTTCACACACACACAGCACACGTCACTAATGATTAGGACCAATGGTTTTTCTTTACCGTGTGACCAGACCCCAGAAAAACACCAGGCCCTAATAAATCAGAACTTATGAAGCAGCTGACCTTTTATTCTAGGACCTAAATCAGACTGAGATACCAATTACTGGTATACAGTCTGAAACAAAGCACTGCAAAACGTTTAATTACAAGCCAGAATGTTAAATAAAATAACATTTTAACTTACTTAAACAGTTGTCTGTGCAGTTGGTCCTTTAGTGGGTCAACATTTTTGACAAAATATCCACAGGAAAGTATTACTTACCAGACTTTTTAGAGTGCCAGTACTGCTGTTGAAATGTATACCCCAAGCACATGTGCAAAACCATGTAAACACCTGCAAGACTTCAGTTAGTATGAATGCATGAAGTGCATGTACGTCCGTCTTGTGCACGTGCTTTAGGTCAAGAGCAAACAACTCTTGATTGCCACAGACTGAGACTTGCGTTATGAAGTCGTTTTAATAATAGTTTCCTGTGGATATTTTGTGTCAGAAATTCGACCCACCGAAGGACAAACCTGATGGCCAATCGGCCGAGTACGTTCAAATATAATTTTATACAACATTCGTGATCGACAAGGGACATTTAGTTGTTTTTTTCCCCTATGTGCCACAATTGGGACTAACTAGGGCCCAGAGTTTTCTTAGCCTGGTTGCCAGTGTTTCTGTTCTCTCGCAAACTCCTTATGAAATTGAGTGATAAGGAGTAGGCAAGAGTTCAAATGGATCTGGAACCAGGCCAGTCTTCCCTCCTGGCCCTAACAATGAACTTTTGGTGTTGACAAAAAAGTAACTCGCCTTAATCTGGTATGATTCATGGCTGATGTGCTCCAGCAGCAGCTCCAAACAACCATTGTACCGGTGGCGCATGAACATGCAGTACTTCTCATCCGCACTGCGATCACCTGCCAGGACACAAAAAGTCAGTCACCGGCATAGCCTGAGGCCCAAGCAACATAGAGATAAAAGACACCTAAAGGTATATATATGTTTTTTTTGCAAAGTCTAACTCTATAGATGTAACTGAACAAAAGACTTTCCCAAACAGACTACATACGTTGTCCTTGTACTTGGTGAGGAAATGCCACAAAAATACTGAAGAAAAATATTAAACGCAACATGTAAAGTGCTGGTCCCATGTTTCATGAGCTTTCACTAGCTTTAAGTACCAGCTGCAGAGCAGCTCACAACATCTGTACATTGTCCATCTATAAATTGTACAAATAACAACCTCTTCCCCTACTGTATTTATTTATTTTGCTCCTTTGCACCCCAGTATTTCTACTGTGCACACTCATCTGTCAAATCTACCAGTGTATTAATTGCTATATTGTATTTACTTTAAAAAAAAATACCTTTATTTAACCAGGCAAGTCAGTTAAGAACAAATTCTTATTTTCAATGACGGCCTAGGAACAGTGGGTTAACTGCCTGTTCAGGGGCAGAACGACAGATTTTGTACCTTGTCAGCTCGGGGATTTGAACTTACTAGTCCAATGCTCTAACCACTAGGCTACACTTTGCCACCATGGCCTATTTATTGCCTTCGCCTCCCTTATCTCACCTCATTTGCTCACATTGTATATAGACTTATTTTTCTACTGTATTATTGACTGTATGTTTGTTTTACTCCATGTGTAATTCTGTGTTGCTATATGTGTCGAAATGCTTTGCTTTATCTTGGCCAGATCACAGTTGTAAATGAGAACTTGTTCTCAACTGGCCTACCTGGTTAAATAAAGGTGAAATATTTTTTTTTTTAAATGCGCTGAAATAAAAGATCCCAGATATGATCCATACACACACACACACAAAAATATATTCTCCCAAATTGTGTGAACAAATTTGTTTACATCCCTGTTAGTGAGCATTTCTCCTGTATCAAGATAATCCATCCACCTGACAGGAGTGACATATCAAGAAGCTGATTAAACAGCATGATCGTTATCCAGATGCACCTTGTGCTGGGGACAATAAA
The DNA here is from genome assembly GCF_036934945.1 of Oncorhynchus masou masou. Taxonomy (NCBI): domain Eukaryota; kingdom Metazoa; phylum Chordata; class Actinopteri; order Salmoniformes; family Salmonidae; genus Oncorhynchus; species Oncorhynchus masou. The sequence continues at coordinate 61,835,084 of NC_088239.1, forward strand.
AGGACACTCTGAAATGTGCAGTTTTGTCACAATGCCACAGCTGTCTCAAGTTGAGGGAGCATGCAATTGGCATGTTGACTGCAGGAATGTCCACCAGAGCTGTAGCCAGAGAACTGAAGGTTCATTTCTCTACCATAAGCTGCCTCAAACGTTGTTTTAGAGAATTTGGCAGTACGTCCAACCGGCTTCACAACCACGTGTAACAACGCCAGCCCAGGACCTCCACATCCGGCTTCTTCACCTGCGGGATAGTCTGAGACCAGCTACCCAGACAGCTGATGAAACCGAGGAGTATTTTTGTCTGCAATAAAGCCTTTTATAAGGAAAAAGCCATTCGGATTGGCTGGGCCTGGCTCCCCAGTGGATGATCCTGGCTCCCACCCATGGCTGCGCCCCTGCCCAGTCATGTGAAATCCATAGATTAGACCATAAATAATTTATTTCAATTGACTAATTTCCTTATGTGAACTGTAACTCAGTAAAATTGTTGAAATTGTTTCTCGTTGCGTTTATATATTTTTAGTATACATTTTTTCTGGTTGCCAGATCTGGAGTTGCAGAGCAAAAAAAAACTGATACTCACCACCAATCAACAACTCTTCTTTGGGCAGTTGCCCAACATACAGCTCTCCCCTCTCCAACAACGTGCTGAACAGTTTAGTACATCCATCAATCGCACAAACAACGTTCTTCTCTTTCTCTGACTGAGGATGAAAGTGGGGAGAATGTACGTTGGTATGTAATATATATCAATCACCATGAGAACCATGGGGCCAAATATGGGGGGGCTAGCTAGCTTTCCAAAACCAAGAGGCAAAGCTAACATTGAACACGCACATTAGACCGTTTCTGTTAAGTTACATACCTGAAGATACTCAAGAACGTCGAACACATCGTTGGCATGTTTCTTGCTCTGAATAATCAGATCTACTTTACCGTTGATGTCTATTTTAGGTGTTTTCACATCATTTACGGTTAAGGTTTCCGAACTCACGTTGCACCTCTTCAAAGCCGCCATTTTTCCCCCAGATGAGGGTAGTGTTGACGTCCTTTACATTCTAATTCCGCCCCCTTGCGGTCGGCGTGTATACTGTGCTGGGCCTGGCCAAATATCTAAAATAAATATTCTAGCTGTACTGTAACAAATATACTTCCATAATTTACATGTGACATTCCAAAACAAATTGAAAGCTTTATAAAACACCATCATTCCTATCATTGCATCCGGTCTTAGACCTACATGTCTTATCAATTTGTGTTTGTTTCATGAAACACATCCAACTAACAAATCCTTACAAAGATTTTATTAGAAAGGATTCACACAATGGTTTAAAAATAACAAAAATGTTTATTAAAATGTCTTCATTATTGAGTAAATCAGTGGCATTACTGACAATGCATTTCCATAGCAAAACAAAAGCTCATTCTTGAGATACAGCAAAGCAAAAGGTGTCTTTCCACTTGCCAGACTTCAAAGTGCAGAATCTGATCTATTACCCTCCTCATCATCCTGAAAATGGAAAATGGTTTTATGAGTTTCAAAAAAGGGAGGGTGATGGCACCTCCCAAAAACACAGCAGGTTTTATGAGGTCTGGGTGTTAAGTGCTTATAGTAGTTATAGATGATTCATCTAATAATGTTAAACATTTTGTAGGACAAAGAACCACTGATAATTGAACTGGCAAATATATAATTGTGTTGTATTCACCCACCTGCTCCCTATCCTTATCCTGCGCTCCTGTTGCAGTTGCCTCAAAGTCATGTATGGGCAGTGTGGCCATCCAGCTAGCCATGGACCCTTCCTTGCACTCTGTCTCCACAATGCTGGGGTAGATGTGCTCCTCCTTGAAAGCCAAGATGGCCTGCTCCTCTTCAGTCCACTCCAGGCACTCATGGAGGCCGTCCCCACCAAACCGCTTGTTGTACCTGTCAAAGTGCACCTTCTCCAGCACCAGGCCCAGGCCAGGGGCTTTGGGCACGTCCACTTTCTCCTCACCCCAGCTTCGCTTTAACACTTCGTCCCCCGAATAGCCCTTCACCACAGCTATCACCAGGCCGATCATCTTCCGGATCTGATGCATCATGAAGCTCTGGCCACGCACAGTAATCTCTGCGAACTCGGCGCCGCCACGCACAAAGGGCTCGCCACAGGACATCTCTGTGATGTAGCGGCGGGCGCTGGGGTCCCGCGCGGCCTTCTGGGAGGTGAAGTTGTGAAAGTTATGGGTGCCCTTGTAGCTGCCAAACAGCTGGTTTACTCTCTGCAGTGTCTCTGGCTCAAGGCGGAATGCAGCAGAATTGTTGGTGTAATAGTCCTTTGGGGAGAAGGCCACAGTGGGGAGCATGTAGGAGTATGTGCGGGCATCACAGCTGTTTTTAGAATTGAAGCCCCCAGTTACTCGTTTCAGACCTATAGGGACAAAAGATCACAAACGATGCAGAACAACATTGGTAACTAAACCGTTCTTGTCTTTAAAGTTCTCTTTTTGATATCAATTGTTTTTATTATATGTTCAAGCCAATAGGCAGAATAAACAGCATTGGACAAACAACATTGCATTGTCAGTGCATGTCCAACACATTTTCACATAACACCTTGAATCAATTACTTCCCAAAAGGGACCACCAAGACCTCCTAGTCTTTATACAAGAACCATAGGCTGCTTTGTGACGGTTCTAGGCGTCTCCAACACATTTGACAGGAAGCAGTGCGATCTCACCCAGCACTCTGATCTGTGGTGGAAGATTGGAGTTGATCTTTTCCATTACGTCTTCAATCATCCACAGTTTTAGAGAGACCACTTGACCTGCTGCAGAAACACCCTGACAGAAAACAAATTAAGCTGATCACAAAGCAAGGTAATAACAATGAATTTGTGTTTGAGACCACACAAAGTGTATGTCTTTTCCTGTGCATTTCATTTCTTCAGGTATAAAACAAATGTAAGGATACTTGCTCAAGGGATGCATTTGGGCAGACAGCTACTAAGCCTTTTCCATGCTTGCCTCCCATACCTTGTCTGTTCGCGCACATCTTTGGAACGACATTTTTTTCATGTCATCTCCATGGTTGTCTGGGATGCAGCCAGACTTAATCAGTGCTGTGACCAGCTCATCCTCAATGGTTTTGAACTGGGAGGATCCAGCATTTCTCTGAAACACAAAACACAGCAGATTAAGTAAATCTAAACGCAACATGCAACAATTTCAACGATTTTATTCATATAAGGAAATCAGTCAATTGAAATGAGGGCCTAATCTATAGATTTCACCTGATTCGGCAGGGGCGCAGCCAAGGGTGGGCATAGAACCCCCCACTGGTGAGCCAGGCCCAGCCAATCAGAATGTTTTTCCCCACAGAAGGGCTTTATTACAGACAGAAATTTCATCAGCTGTCTGGGTGGCTGGTCTCAGACAATCTCACAAGTGAAGATGCCATATGTGGAGGTCCTGGGCTAGAGTGGTTACACATGGTCTGCTGTTGTGAGGCCGGTTGGACACATTGCCAATGGTAGCAAAATGAACATGAAAATTCTCTGGCAACAGCTCTGGTGGACATTCCTGCAGTCAACAGGCTAATTGCACGACCCCTTAAAACCTGATACATCTGTGGCATTGTATTGTGTGACAAAAATGCACAGTTTAGAGTGGCCTTTTATTGTCGCTAGTACAAGGTGCACCTGTGTAATGATCAAACGTTTCATAAGCATCTTGATATGTCACCTGTCAGGTGGATGGATTATCTTGGCAAAAGAGAAATGCTCACTAATATGGTTGTAAACAAATGTCCATATGGAACATTTCTGGGATCTTTTATTTCAGCTCATGAAACATGGGACCAACATGTTGAGTTTATATTTTTGTTCAGTATATTTAGAAAGCTGCACCTAAATGGAGGACTAGCTATTTTTATTAAATCATCCCTTTATGAAAATATTAAGATTAATACCAACCTGCATACCGTAGTAACCTTTGCCTGAATATGCCAAAAGCAGGACCACTTTTCTTTTGGGGTGTTTCCTCTCATTGCCAGTTGGTTCTACAGACTTCAGCTTCTTTCTGATGTGTCCATTCTCACCCGACTCTCCATTTCCTTCCTCCACTCGTTTCAGTGGCTTGATCAGCATATTTCCTGACCCTTCTTCACTCATCATCCCCCGGATCCCTGCACACTTGTAAAGCCAACCTAGTGAAAACACAGTTAGCTAGTTAAAGGGATAGTATTATGAGTGAGCTAAGAGCTAGAGTTTCCACCCTGTTCCTTTCACCTAAAAAATCACTTAATATCTAAAAACTCATATCTGAGAAGGGGAGTGAAGGAGACCAGAAGGGAGGGAACAACCTTCTAAAATGAATTCCAGCCGTGGGCTTAAGGCTGAAATCGATACCTAGACCCTTATCCCTAGGTACTCTAGAAACACTAGACAACATATCCAATCATTTCAGATCTACATGACTTCCTGCCTGGAGGAGGAGCTAATGGTCATCATTACATGAAAGTCTACGAACATTAGAACACCACAACAATATGGATTCTCTTAATTTGACTTTCTTCCAAAGTAGTCAGATCATTTCGTTCAATTAGGTTTACTGTTGCTTCTGATACGCAACACTGGTGGACAAATATTCATCATTTCTCAAGTGTTAATTTAATGACATATGATAATGTTTTAAGTTCTGAAGATTTAAATAGGAACCAGCTAGCTATCGTTACCGATTCAGCTAGGCAAACTAGCTTCCTCACACAACAAATACAAATTGCCTATGGTTTGCTACCTAGCCAGCTAACTAGCTACCATGACCAGCAATAAATAGGAAAAATCCTTTGCAGGAGACTCACGTGTGATCCACGAAAAATCGTTAAATACACGTCTTGCTTATAGCACAACTTTGGCAGTTAATCCATTTACGACAGCTGTACAATCTGAAACAAAAATGCAAGAAACCCTTTACAAGCTCGATAGCTATCACTGCAGGTAGCAACAGCGACACACATGGGCAAAATCAACTTTGACCTTCTCCTTCTTCTTCTATGATATAATGGCGGTTCCGCAAACAAACGTTAAAGGTGCATGCCGCCACTTACTGTGCTGGAGTGTGTGGTCAATCACGGTTTACACAACATAAGCTCCACATTTCTAAATCCTTCTACCTGACTCAGTACTTCTGAGAAAAAAAGAGCCCTACTAACTTCTAAAATCCCTTTCCAAACTCAATAACCATAGCCTTTCACCTCTCTTCAACATACAACAACATAACATGTTCCACCATTTCATCTACTATACACTCCAGACACAAACCATTCACATGCTTGCCAACCAGATGTGATGATGATTTCAAGCCACATTACAACCTGTGTTGTGATAATTGCGTTGTTTGCTCTATAACCTGTTAATTCCTATGCTTTGCAACTATGATATATAGGACTAAAGGCCAAGATAATAAGAAGACACAGTGGCAGAATAAATTCAATCACGCCTATGTTTTATCACAAAACCAGATAGTAACCTCTGTCCAGTGAAGTACACAAAGAATATTGCATGTACAGTAACAGACTGTTACATCACCTACAGCATGGCCAAGCAAGTTAATGTATCTGAAATGTGCAGACCACTAAACAACTATTAATTTAGAACAACAGACAGTTACCGCAAGTCGCAAAGAAAACAGAAGCTGCCTCCACTATTCTAGGACCATTTCAACTTGAACATTTCAACATCCACAAATCACCTCTGCTTAGTCTAATACAGTCACACCTAAAAGATACCAAAAACTTTTTAGTCCAATCAACATAAGCTAAATATGATGTGGCTGTCCATGGTTCTGATTTCTGTTTGAGTGCGCATGTGTGTGTGCGTGCACATGCGTTTGTGCAAGTAGAAAAACATGTTGACTCACCCTACTTGTAGAGAAACACCAATGCCATCCTCCTCTCTTTAAAGTTGACAAAACGGTCTATCACTCTGTCATACAGTAAAGTATTTCTTTTTTATTGTCCTAGGCTACCTGACTAAAATTCTTGCTCTCTAGCCTAACTTCCATTCCTGGGCAACATTAGCTAGTTAACATTAGCCTTCTACATCTAGCTACAAAGGGAACTTCCATCCTCTCAGGCCAGGGGCACAACAATGTATGACATAATGGTTGGATCAGAATTGGCATTATAATCGTTGGCTAGTACAGAGGATAAAGTAAAAGCACAAGTCCAAATCCCTTTCTCCAGCCATGGCTAATTTAGGAAAGGGACCATTTTAGCTAGCTGGCAAGCTAACCACCGGAAGACAACAACACAACGAGATAGAACAACAAGTTTTTCTGTCAATGACGAATGATCTCAATGGGATTTGATAGGACTGACACCAAATCCAAGTTGGCTTCCCTTGACACTTTTTTTTGGTGCACCAGGAGCATTCACATTTGAGATCGCTTAGTTTAGCTCAACGCTGATTGGCTATTTATTTATTTATTTATTTTTTTTGTCAAGGGAGGCCAGATGCTCGCTGGCTTCCCTTCCCTTCAATGCTGTGGGCTACAATGTCCCCAGACAACATCAGATAGATGGCCTACACACATAGAGAGAGAGAGGGGTGCTGTTTCGCTCACTCGGATGCTTTCTCCTGTGAGATACAGTATTCATGGATGCCAAGGATACATTTCCTTGGCATCCATGAATACACGCCACTGCCACCAACCTTTCTTTGGAGGGTATATACAGGTCATTCGGAAAGTATACAGACCCCTTGACTTTTTCCACATATTGTTATACCCTTATTCTAAAATGTATTAAATTGTTATTTTTTCCCCACATACATTTACACACAATACCCATAATGACAAAGCAAAAACAGGTTTTTAGAAATGTTTGCAAATATATTTAAAAAATACTGAAATATCACATTTACATAAGTACTGAGACCCTTTACTCAGTACTTTGTTGAAGCACCTTTGGCAGTGATTACACCCTAGAGTCTTCTTGGGTATGATGCTACAAGCTTGGCACAGATGTATTTGGGAAGTTTCTTCTCTGCAGATCCCCTCAAACTCTGTCCCTATTTTCATGCACTATCTGTGCCCACTAGAGTGCAGTAGATCATCACAGATATACTGTATGCCCATGAAAAGCAAGGGTCAGAGTTGAGGGCTCAATTCCATCAAATTTGCAGCCGCACATGTACATGTCTACCCTCGGTCAAATACAATCACAAAGGTTTTTGATTAATGTTATAATGCGAAGTATTACTCACCTCACAGCTCTCACCAAATCTCACAATAAGACACATCCGTAATTTGTAAGCAAAGACACTGAATAATAGCAAATAACATTTTTGATTAAATCCTGTCATGACAATGTGTTATAATAACAAATTTTATTATTTTACCATTTCCCCCAATTCCCCCCCAACCATCTCCTATGTCTAATGGTGGTATACTGGTCACAAGTCTACTACATGTAGAGATGCCATGAATGACACATCAATTATCATTATCATCCTTAATCAATAGAGTGAATTTTCCCTATTTCTATGTCAAACCAGATTCTTTCTCCCAATTTTTCACAGCACCTTATAAGGTGATCATCTGACAAACTGCCCAGAGGAAGTTGTCAAACAGACTTAATATGGGAAAAGAACACAAGCAGCCACATTCCATTTCCACACAAGTAAAACCATTTGGTAAAATAAGTAGGAAACGGTGTGTGTGTGTTGGTGGTGGCAGCCTGGGGGGGATAATATATTTCTATTGTTCGTTTCAAATCTGAGATAATGGACATGACATGATAATTTACCGTGATGTTAAGTCTGTAACAGTCAGCCTGTCTGTATCTCTATCTCTCTCAACGGTAATACTGGGGACCCACTGTTCATGATGGATTTCAGTCCATCTGAACATCAATAAGACACCATTTACCTTAAGCTTTTACATGAACCTTTACATTGTATGGGAGTAATGTGCATTAAACATCTACTGCCCATTTTAAAAGCTCTGGGACTAGTTGATGGGCAGATCTCCATAACAACCCCACATCAGCTGAACAATGTCAGCCCTCCTACATCTTATCTGGCGTGGCAGAAAAGTTGCAGACCCTTGTTTTATTGTTTCCATCAGAGGTCTACATGAAACTCTATCTATTTTCCTCATTGGGGGTTGATGTATGAAAAGACACACTAATCACAGTATCTATAAATAACTATAATCTCAGGCAGACAACAGGCCAGCTGTAAGAGACAGAAACCATCTCCTACTATAATCCACCTCCCCGAATAACTCACAACCCAGGGGTGATATTGACATTCACAAGATTTTGTACAGACTCGACTTCTTGGGGCAGTTTCCTGGACATAGATTACACCTTATCCTGGACCAAAAAGCATGTTCAATTCTGCATTGAGTGTGCATTTTATTCCAGGACAATTTTTCTTATTTAACTAGGCAAGTCGGTTAAGAACAAATTCTTATTTACATTGACAGCCTACAGGGGAACAGTGGGTTAACTGCCTTGTTCAGGGGCAGAATGACCGATCTTTACCTTGTCAGCTCTGGGAATTGATCCAAGAACCTTTCAGTTACAGGCTCAGAGCTCTAACCACTAGGCCACCTGCCGCCCTTAGGCTTAACCTGTGTCCAGGAACCTGCACCCTTGGTTGGTATGATATCAGGAAATGTGAATCATACACTCACATAGGCCTAAAAAATAATAAAGTAGGACTTTATAGAACTCTGCAACAACATTTAATGTATTATTTTTAGCTACCACAGCACATGCTAATAGACCCTGATATGGCCATAGATAGCCTAATGGGTAATGGGGTGACCTGTGTTGAATCCACATCCATATCTATCAGAGCATGGGGCTCATCTCTCACAGACCTAATAATACCAGTATCTGGGGGGGATCCTCTGCATACAGATAGTGATGACAGTGAGGCTTCTAGACACCTAAAGCCGTATCGGCTATATCCAGGAATGCCAAAGTTCCAAAAGCTGGGCCTAAAATACTGTTTACAAAATATTTTGCTGTTACTCTTATGTGGATGATGTTAACAATATTTGTTGGTCTGATGTGATTAATAATTATTGATAAACATACACCTGTTAAGAAACTGACTGTTAGAACTGTTAAGGCTCCATGGATTGATGAGGAATTAAAAAATTGTATGGTTGAAAGAGATGGGGCAAAAGGAGTGGCTAATAAGTCTGCAAATTGAGAAATGATGTGAATAAACTCAACAAAAAGAAGAAGAAACTGTATTATGAAGCCAAGATCAATGATATAAAGAATGATGGAAAAAACTTTGAAGTACTTTAAATTAAATTATGGGCAGAAAGACACATTCAACTCCATCTTTCATCAAATCAGATGGCTTATTCATCACAAAACCATTTGATGTTGCCAATTATTTTAATGATTACTTTATTGGCAAAGTGGGCAAACTTAGGCAGAAAATGCCAACAACGAACAGTGAGCCACCACATTCATACATAAAAAAACAAATAATGAAAGAAAAGTATTGCAAGTTTGAATTTTGTAAAGTTAGTGTGGGAGAGGTGGAAAAATTATTGTTATTGATCAATAATGACAAACCTCCTGGCATTGACAACTTAGATGGAAAGCTACTGAGGATGGTTGCTGGCTCTATATCCACTCCTATCGGTCATATCTTTAATCTGAGCCTAGAGGAAAGTTTTTGCCCTCAGGCCTGGACAGAAGCCAAAGAAATTCCACTACCCAAGTGTGGCCTTTACTGGTTCTAACAGCAGACCTATACCCTTGCTGCCAGCTCTTGGCATACTGTTGGAAAAAAATTGTGCTTGACCAAATGTTAAACAAATTAACAACAGACTTTCAGCATTCTTACAGAGAAGGCCACTCAACATGTACTGCACTGCACAAATGACTGATAATTGGTTGAAAGAAATTGATAATAAGAAGATTGTGGGAGGTGTACTGTTAGATTTCAGTGCAGCCTTTGATATTATTGACCATAACCTGCTGTTGAAAAAACATGTGTTGTGGCTTTTCAACCTCTGCCATATTGTGGTTTCAGAGCTATCTAACAGAACTCAAAGGGTTTTCTTTAATGGAAGCTTTTCTAATGTCAAACATGTAAAGTGTGGTATACCACAGGGCAGCTCTCTAGGCCCTCTACTCTTTTCTATTTTTACCAATGACCTGCCACTGGCATTAAACACAAAGCATGTGGGACCATGTATGCTGATGATTCAACCATTTCTGCATCAGGAACCACAGCTAATGAAGTCACTGAAACCCTTAACAAGGAGTTGCAGTTTAATTTGGAATGGGTGGCCAGTAATAAACAGGTCCTGAACATCTCTAAAAATAAGAGCTGTTATGTACTTGAGTGAAGACCCAAAAGCGGTTTTAACAGAAACAGAGTTCTTTTAATGAAAAAACAGGAATGGCATAGATCCTCTTCCGACGTTGTCAATGGCACAATAGAATACCCGCAGAGAGGGTGACAAATGAAACATAAAGTCCCTCTGATGAATAGCTGGGTAGCGGCGACAGGCTGCAGGTCGCTCTGGGTCGGTGCGGGTCACAGAGGAACGGTGGTAGCTGATCACACGTAGCATATGATGAACTGGACACGGTGCAAACAAAAGATAGTTAGTAGAGTGCAGGATGCACCTGCCAGGCAGACTCCGACAGGATAGGACTAGGTGGAAGCAAACGAGACGATAGCTTGCTTCTGGCATGAGAAACACAAACGAGAATCTGACACCGAAAGAAGCAGGAACAGAGAGAGAAATAGAGACCTAATCAGAGGGAAAAAAGGGAACAGGTGGGGAAAGGGTGAATGAGCTAGTTAGGGGGGATGAGGAACAGCTGGAGAAGGAGAGAAAGAGAAGGTAACCTAATAAGACCAGCAGAGAGAGACAGAGTGAAGAGAAAGGACAGGAACAGACATAATAAGACATGACAAAGAGCATTGTATTTGGTACAAATCATTCCCTAAGTTCTAGACCTCATCTGAATCTGGTAATGAATGGTGTGGCTGTTGAACAAGTTGAGGAGACTAAATTACATGGCGTTAGCTTAGATTTTAAACTATCATGGTCAAAACATATAGATTCAATGGTTGTAAACATTGGGAGAGGTCTGTCCATAATAAAGAGATTATCTGCTTTTTTGACACCACACTCCACAAAGCAAGTTCTGCTGGCTCTAGTTTTGTCTTATCTTGATTATTGTCCAGTCATGTGGTCGAGTGTTGCAAGGAAAGACCAGATTGAGCTGCAGCTGGCCCAGAACAGAGCAGCACATATTGCTCTTCATTGTAATTAGAGCGCTAATATCAATACTATGCATGCCAGTCTCTCTTGGCTAAGAGTTGAGGGGAGACTGACTGCATCACTTCTTTTTTATAAGAAACATTCATGTGTTGAATATCCCCAATTGTTTTCATAGTCAACTTACACACAGTTCTGACACACACACTTACCCTCCAGACATGCCACCAGGGGTCTTTTCACAGTTCCCAAATCCAGAACAAATTCAAGAAAGCATACAGTATTATATAGAGCCATTATTACATTGAACTCTGTTCCATCTCACATTGCTGAAATAAATAATACATCTGGTTTCAACAAACAGATAAAGCAACACCTCACGGCACAACGTCTCTCCCCTATTTGACCTAGATAGTTTGGGTGTATGTGTCACGTTCTGACCTTTATTTCCTTTGTTTTGTATTTATTTAGTATGGTCAGGGCGTGAGTTGGGTGGGCAGTCTATGTTTGTTTTTCTATGATTTGGGGATTTGTATGTTTCGGCCTAGTATGGTTCTCAATCAGAGGCAGGTGTCATTAGTTGTCTCTGATTGAGAATCATACTTAGGTAGCCTGGGTTGCACTGTTTGTTTGTCAGAGGCAGGTGTCATTAGTTGTCTCTGATTGAGAATCATACTTAGGTAGCCTGGGTTGCACTGTTTGTTTGTCTATGTTGATTGCTTGTGTCATCAAAGTTCTCATTTAGCTTCACGGTCTTTATTTGTTTATTGTTTTTGTATTCCGTGTTCAGTACTTTCTTTAATTAAACATCAAGATGAACACAAACCACGTTGCGTTTTGTTCAACAGGACTAAACCGTGACAGTATGTATTGATATGTAGGCTACATGTGCCTTTAAAACATTTTTTTATGTAGTTCTGTCCTTTAGCTGTTCTTGTCTATTAATGTTTTGTATTATGTCACGTTTCATGTTTTGTGTGGACCCCAGGAAGAGTAGCTGCTGCTTTTGCAACAGCTAATGGGGGATCCTAATAAAATACCAAAATAACCACATACAGGCACACACACTGCCAATACACATGCACTATACTAACCAAAATATTATCCATCTCTTACTTTGTGTTGAATGTGAGTTACTTTGTGCAAGATAGCTGTTACAGCATGTTCTCCACTCACTGACTATCATCTTCCAGTGGAGTAGGGGTTTCATGCAAGCCATTTATTTGTGGTGGCCTGATTGAACATGTTGGAGCCAGGCAGCAAATAGTGTCTCACACTGGGGATGCTGAGGAGCTATAGAAACATCTGATGTGGCCTTGAGTGGAGGAGGCAGCCTCTCATATCCTCTTCCTGCATTGACAGAACAACTACTGTGAGTGAGGGAGAAGTGACATGTCAATGACTCACATGAGCAGAGTCAAAGGTTTTTTAGTGGGATTCTCACAAATGAGACTAAATTATCTGGACCAAGATTGTATGAAAACACTGAATACACAATTGACCTCCAGAAACCCATCAGTTCATCTATGACATGTTGGTGATCACAGTCCACCAATGCAAACCAATAGATAATGGACCTCTCTGAATCATACCTCACAACCCAGGTCTACTCTCTACTGCAATCAATGGGGGAAAAAACATAGACAACATGGATATTAACTGGGCTTTTATCAAACCGGATGAGTGAATGTAATTCTAGTATTATTTATTTTTGCTGACCTTAGCAGATTTGTGTTAATATTAGCTGTCAGTTGTATGTTAAGGCCAGGAATCACAGGCTGAAATTACATGTTTGCATCTGCCTATCCATTTTGAGATTTGTTGGTATTTTGGTCCATTAATATTAGTACTTTCAAAACGTAAACCTAAAGATGTCAAAATCTTGATGAAAATGTATATTTTCTTTAGTTTATCATACTACCGCCAGCAACATTTTATGATTTTTAACCACTTTAAAATGGACATACAGCCATCATTTCAAAGCTCACTACATTAAATTACACATAATTTAAAAGACAATTTCACAGAGAATGTAACAAACGGTACTATATGTGGTAACTTACATTGAAAAGATGGAGATTGGGTCTAAATAGGTATTTGGCGTTTACTAGTCTAAATTCAGTGTAGGCTACTTGTCTTTAACTGCCAGCCATTTCCCGAAAATAAGACTCTTTCCACATGACAACTAATTTTACTCAGCTCCAGAAGCATATACATTCATCAAATTTTGTGTGGTTATCCTTAGATATATTCTCGAGACTTGTTGATATGTAATCCATGTTTTATTCTATGTGGTTCATTTTCTTTAGAAAAAGGTGGCAAAAAGTAATTTTATGTACATGTCTTTGGTATTTTACAAATAGAAAGATGAAAAAATAATCTCTCCACAATCTGCTCTTAAGTGTGTCTTAAAGAGCAACTCCGCCACTTTTCAACCTCATAATTATATTTCCAGTACTAAACCAGTGTCTCCATGTGAAAACTGCAAATTTTTCCACATTTTGTAAAAAGTTATATAACGTTACAAAGTTATACCTGCTGACATCACCAAAGGTTAAAACATTTTAAAAACAGTGATTTTGTAACACTATGTAACACTACTGTACACTCTCGTTGGTTGGCCCTCGCTTCATACTAGTCGCCAAACCCACTGGCTACAGGTTATCTACAAGTCTCTGCTAGGTAAAGCCCCGCCTTATCTCAGCTCACTGATCACCATAGCAGCACCCACTCATAGCATGCGCTCCAGCAGGTATATCTCACTGGTCACCCCCAAAGCCAATTCCTCCTTTGGAGGTCTTTCATTCCAGTTCTCTGCTGCCCATGACTGGAACGAATTGCAAATATCTCTGAAGCTGGAGACTCACATCTCCCTCACTAGCTTTAAGCACCAACTGTCAGAGTAGCTTACAGATCACTGCATCTGTACATAGCCCATCTGTAAACAGCCCATCTATCTACCTACCTCATCCCCATACTGGTATCTATTTATTTATTTATTTTGCACCTTTGCACCCCACTCCAGTGTTTAATTGCTATATTGTAATTACTTCGCCACCATGGCCTATTTATTTCCTTAATTTATCTCATTTGCACTCACTGAATATAGACTTTTTGTTTTCTTTTGTTCTACTGTATTATTGACTGTATGTTTTGTTTATTCCATGTGTAACTCTGTGTTGTTGTATGTGTCGAATTGCTATGCTTTATCTTGGCCAGGTCGCAGTTGCAAATGAGAACTTGTTCTCAACTAGCCTACCTGGTTAAATAAAGGTGAAATAAAAAAATAAAATAAAAAATGAGATTTGCGGTATTGTGGGGCGCAAGAAAATACTCTCCCTCTGTTCAGAGGGAAGTTGCAGGTTTTGAAAATCACCTTTTTTTAAACGTTTAATCCTACCCTGGGATGTTACAGTCAACCTTTTTTTTATGACCTTTCTTTTTAACCACAGATCATATAAACCCACCATTTTCAGATATTTAAACACTGGTCTGGTGCTGGAGATAATGAACATAAGGTTAAAAAGTGGCATAATTGGCCTTTAACAAAATTAAAACAAAGTATTAGGCTGATTTGTGATTAAGGCATAAGTGTCCCAAAAAATGTTTTAACAGGAAATGCAAATATTATTAACTAATTTGCTAATTTTAATACAATATTTCGGGGGGAAAAATATATTTGTATCTACATTCAACTGGTAAAAGTTGATTGTGATATGATTAAGGGGGACTTTTTGATAACCGTGTAAATCTCTCTCTAAATGACGTGCAGGACCATGCAGGGATTTGCAATCTTGCTTAATGTCAACTTGGATACTAATTAGCGTTATCTAACCTGAGAGTAAATAGAGCCGAATATATTGACAGAAGTCGCCATGTCCTAGAGAGATTTACATGGTTATCAAAACGTCACGCCCGGGTAAGCCTACACAAAACACAGTGCTTATTTTAAGTGTTTCAGAAATCCCCAATGAAAAAATGAATGGCGAAAATACTATTAGAACCATTTCCCTTTTTGACTGCTAGGTTTTGGGAGGGTATTCTGATGCCTCCACTGTGGGGCTATATCTGCAACATGCCAATTTTATGGAAACACATCTCTGGCGGTTAAAGGCGTTATTGTTTTTATGAGAATTTTTAATATTTTAATGAAAATATGTGGCCAATTGATGGAATCCTAGCTAATGTTTGTATGTTTTGACCCTCAAGTGATATGCCAAGATTATTTTACAGTTAATCGATCAGTTTTTTTTTACACTAGCTGGTTTTATATAAATATTATAATAAAAATGCTCTAAATATTACCAGATAAATTATATGAATGGGCTGTAATATTAAAGAAAATATATGTAACGCTGCATTAATGTGCTAGTCGGAACTAGGAGACTCGAAAATGTCCGACTAAATAACCAACCAGTTAGCACAAATCTCACATTTCCAAGTTTCCTAGTTCCGACTAGCACGTGAACGCGGCATAGTTCTTTGAGGAAAGTGAGCTGGGAACAGTAGAGACGTAACGTGGGTTGATCCGAGCTCCGGTATCAATCATTGATAAACAAAGAGTCAAACTTTACTCGGCACGGCTGTGCTGTGACTGGGTCAGAGATGGTAGGAGATAGTGATGGAGAAGAAAGTGAAGCAAGTATGGAGCATAGTGGTACAAATAAAGGGGGAGTAAGAAAGATAAAAATACAAAGAAAACTGGAGAGAAGGGAGATGTTTGAAGGGGGAGCGAGAGGTCAATGGAGGCAGATATGAAGAAGAAAAGGAAGTTTGAGGAGAGCAACATAGTTGCTAACACCAACGGCAGTTCGGAGGTAGAGTGCCGAGGAAGGGCAAGATAAGTCGCGAGGGGAGTATAAAGTGATTCTGAAGTTTAGGGAGGAAGGGAAAGTTGGGGGGTTAGGTTGACGGCTGTTATAAAATAGTTGATTGGGGAAGTTGTCAAGGCTAAAGTGTTAAGAGATGGGAGCTTGTTGGTGTTCTGTAAGGACATGGCGCAGAGGGAAAAAGCTCTGAGTGAAGCACATAGGTTGGTGTCGAGCAGCAGAGATGATCAAGCAGGGAAGCAGTGGATTAAAGGGGTGATAACAGGAGTGCCTGTGAGTGTTAGCAAGTGACAACTTGAGACGAGGCGTTCTAGTAAATGTTCAAAGATGGCAAGCAACAAGGGATGGAGTTAGGGTAGATAGGCTCTCTATTCTGTTACACTTCAAGGACCGGGTACTGCCAAATAAAGTAACCATAGGATATATGAGTTATTATATACTGGGTGGTTTGAGCCCTGATTGTTGATTGGCTGACAGCCGTTGTATATCAGACTGTATACCACGGGTACAACAACACCTTTCTTTTAACTGCTCTAATTGCATTGGGTAACGAGTTTCTAATCGCAATAAGGCACCTCTGGGAGGTTCGAGATCTTAGTTATAGTGGTAGTACTACAATGGAATGCTCAAACCCTGTTGGCTAATGAGGAGGAGTTCAAGCAGTTCATTGTGGATATGCCAGATAAGCCTGATGTGATTTGGCTCAAACCGACTGTGAAGTTTATCATACAGGGACATGTATTGGTTCGTTGGGACAGAGATGTAGGGGGGGTGCCACCTTCATAAAGCAAGGACGTACTTATAGGATGCTAGGCAAAGGTATTGAACAGGATGAATGTGTGGTTGAGAGGAGGGGTGCTGGTGGTAGTGAACTACTATAATCCTTGTCAGATATTGGACCTGGAGATGGTGGAGTGCTAGGATAGAGGTTAAGTGGTGTGGCCATTTTAATGCCCAGAACATGCTCGGAGGGTGCAAGTGATGGGAAATCTTACAGAAGATCTGGTGTCCCTGAATGATGGCTGAGGGACCAGGATTGATGTAGCCACAGGGAAAGAGACTGCCTTGGACCTCACTCTGGTATCTAGGTTTGGAAGGGCAAAGTGGGATCAGTTTCAGGAGCTGAGTGAGCAGGTGATGGCTCGGGTGGATATAAAGGGAATGTGGATAGTATGAATAGCTTTAGTGGGGGCAGCTACTGAGGCTATACCTTAGAGTTCAGGGAGGAGGAGAAACGCAGTCACATGGATGAGTGAGGGGCAATGGTGAGGAATAGGAACAGGGCATTTAGAATACTTAAAACTTCCAACATCTGATTTAGTATCAGCAGGCCCTGGTGAGGAGAACTATCCGTCAGGCATTGAGGTCATGTTGGCGTCGGTTCTGTGACACCATTGGAAGTGCGACACCTGTTTGAAAAGCGGGAGGGATGATTAAGAGGATGAGTGGCTTCTGAAGGGAGTGGGATTATCCTGTGTTGATGAGAAGGAAAGGATGTGGAAGTAACAGATGAAGGCAGAGATGATGGACAAAGCGTTTGTCCAAGTGCATAACTCTGCAAATTTGTCAGGAGGGGAAGAGAGAGAACGAGAGAGGAGCATCCTGGAGTGTTGGATAGGACGGGGGTTGTAAATGATGCATTGAATGCACCATTTACCCTTGCAGAAATGAAAAGGGCAACAGGTAAGGCTGGGTTAACTTCACCTGGGAAAGATGAGGTGTGCTATGTTATGTTGGCCCATCTTAGTGATAAGGTATTAGTGTTGTACAACAGAGTGTGGGAGGAGGGGAAACTACCAGGCAGCTGGGAGGAGGCAGTAGTGGTACCAGTCCGGAAGCCAGGGAAGGACCCAACGAGGCCAACAAGCTATCGGCCAATAGCTTTAACATCACATGTATGTAAGATTATGGAACGTATGATTACAGAGAGGCTAACTTACTTCCTGGAGAGCAGGGAGCTAGTATTGCCACATCAGAGTGGGTTCAGGAAGGGGAGGGGAACTATGGACCCAGTGCTCTGCTTAGAAGCAGAGGTCAGGAAGGCTCAGTGAACAAGGAGACTGTTGTAGCTGTCGTTTTTGATGTGGAGATGAGGGGTTGTTAATAAAGCTTGATATTATGGAGGCAAGAGAAAGAACGTACAAATGGATAAATTATTTCCTGTTTGGAAGGTCTATCCAGGTAAGGGTGGGGACGTCTCTATCAGACAGCTACCTGGTGGATAATGGTACACCGCAGGGTAGCGTGATTAGTCCTCTGTTCTCAATCATGATCATGATGATGTTTACTCTCAGGTACGGCTGGATATTGGGAGGTCGTTATTTGTAGATGATGGGGCCTTATGGGAGAGGGGAAGTAATGTGCCATTACAGGAAGCAATTGAAGAGGTAGAACAGTGAGCATTAATGTGGGGATTCAGATTCTCTGTAGAGATAAGAAACTTGGAGAGGGTGAGGGCCTTCAGGTTCCTTGGGGTATACTTTGGCACTAGGCTGACCTGGGCAGAACACATTGAGAGAGTGGCAGGTAAGTGTAAGAAGGTGCTAAATGTGACGCGCTGTCTGACGGGGAAGGAGTGGTGGGGGGGTGAGCGTTCCTTTTTGAGGACCATGTATGTTGCATCGATCCGATCCGTAATAGACTATGGTAGCATAGAGTATGGTTCGGCAGCCCGAACCTTATTGGAAAGGCTGGATGTCATTCAGGGGAAAGGACTCAGAATATGTAGTGGGGTGTTTCGGACCTCCCCAGTGGCTGCACTACAGGTGGAGATGGGAGATTTGCCATTGCAGATTAGGAGACAGCAGCTGGCAATTAATTATTGGGTCAACCTAGAGGGACATGGGGTGTTTCATTCTGCAAAAGGGATTTTACAGGCATGATGGAAACAGTTTAGTCCAACGGTACCTATATCCTGTAAATCCACCATGGCTACTCGCAACTTCAGTAGTTGATCTAGAAGTGTTGGAGAGACTACAGAAAGATAGGATGGGTGTTGATCCATCTTATTTGTTTAATAGATAGATGCATACTGTGTATCAGGATTTTATGGCCATTTACACAGATCATTCAAAAGATCCAAGGACAGGACGTACTGGGTCAGCATTTGAAGTGCAGGAATGTGGGGTGACAGTCAGGAAATGTATTTCAGATCATCTGGTTGTATATATGGCAGAGCTGATGGCCATACTGTTGGCCTTGCAATGTGTGGAGTAAGTCAAGCCAGACAGAGTATTTATTTGCTCTGATTGATGTGCAGTGTTGATGAGTCTGCAGTCCTTTAGCTCACGTAGCAGACAAGACCTGCTTTATGATGTACTACAAACCCATGGCAGGATTAAACAGATGGGTATACAGATAAGATTTACTTGGTTCCCAGTCAGTGGAGGCTGCTGAGGTGAAGACTGCTCATAATAATGGCTGGAACGGAGCAAATGGAGGATTTACCACGAGCCTGTCCTCCTCAATTAAGGTACCACCAACCTCCTGTGGTCCCAGCCCATGTGGGGGTGGAGGGGAACTTGGTAGTTGATGTACCCGCTAAACAAACACTTAGTAGTGGGGATGTTGTGGTTTCAATGAGCAAGGCAGAGGCAAAAGACCGATATGGACAGTGATGGTGCAGAGATGGCAGGAGCAGTGAAGTGGAGATACTAAGGGCAGGCATTTATTTCAAGTATCAGAGGGAAAGAGAGAGGGTGAAATCCAGTATGAGGGAGAATGGGATACAGAAAAGTAGTTTAGAGTATATTGAGTAGAACGTCATTAGATATAGTCTCAAATATGTCATTTTTCTAAGAGCAACAGGGCTGGCAGGTAGGATTTACTTTCTCTTGGTCTCTGGCCCACACTCCAGTACAGTAGGTGGTGGTAAGACACAATAACATTGGATGCCAATCGCTGATAAACCCCACCGAAGAAGATCAGTTTGTCAGAAGTTACGACAACCACAAAGTCGCAATTGGCTATCACAAAATTTGTCTTAATTTAAGGTTAGGCATAATGTTAGCAGGGTGGTTAGGGTTCAAATACGATTTTTTTCAGATACATTTTTGAAATAGGCTGTGGTAACTAGTGAGGACCGAAAGATCGGGAAGAAACATGGATTTCCGGAGTCTCTCCAACCAATAAGCGCATTCCACATGCGGACACCGAGCGCAGCATTCAGAGCATGCGAAAGGGTAGTGAACAAATGCGATTGGTGCTGATGGGGAAAGCATTGAATCCGCGGCAGCACACAAGAACAAATAGACAGCGGACATCCACGAAGGCTGTACTTGTCAGACCTACCGCGTAACCACCTGCATTAGCCAACTACAGAGACGCATTTTTTAGTTATTGCCCTTTTACAAAATGAAATAGTTTTGATAGTGGTATGAATTATCCGTATTTCATGGTTGTCTGGAACATTGTAGCCAACCGGCGAATTTGACGGGGGAAGGCATCGGTCTCCTAACAAGTGTGAGGACTAACAGCCACCATTTATTGCACGTCAGGTTATTTAGTGTTTGGAAACCAATTACATTTCAAGATATTCGTATGAATTTTTGGCAGCGTGACTTTGGGGAAGACACAATAAGTGAGTAATCAGTGGGGTTGTCGAGGTTTTAGCTAACGTTAGCGAGCTAGTGTGTGACCTCGCACATATACTCACCATGGAGAACGCTCACACAAAGACAGTGGAGGAAGTTTACAGCCATTTCAACGTGAACGAAAGCACAGGTCTAGGTTTAGACCAGGTGAAGAGGCAGCGGGAAAAATGGGGACCTAACGGTGAGTAACATGTTGCTGAAATGTGATATCCTTTCCCTGGCCACACGGTGTACGGCCTGCTAAACTGTAGCTACGCCGCTGGCATTCTTCAGCAACCGGCTTGTTTGAACGAAATGCTGACGTCACGAACATGTACAGTCTCGTGTGTTGAAACAATTTCAGTGAACGAGCGAAAGCAAAATGCTGTACATTTAAAGTGGTCAGCCTGTTCTAAACGATGTTCAGTATGTCTTATGTTTGTCTTCCAGTCCACGTCAATTTAGATGTATTTCCCCTTTGAAACTCTTATTCGTAATCGGATAACTTATTTTCGGTTGTCACCTTCCTCTCACTGTTTTTCTCTATTTCCGGTGTGGTATCCTTTGGATGAATCGCAGAATTGCCTGCTGAGGAGGGTAAGTAAAATCGTTCTATTTTTTTTTGTTAATTTACTTTTTATAGGTATCCAATTATTTGGATGCAATCAAACCCTCTTCTTTTCTTAGGAAAGTCTTTATGGGAACTGGTAGCTGAACAGTTTGGAGATCTACTTGTGAGGATTCTTCTTCTTGCGGCCTGCATATCCTTTGTAAGTATATAATTACTATATTGAAATGAGGATGATGGTATGCTTCATATGTCCAGAATAAGTGTATGAGCATAATTGTTTGGGAACACACAAATCCCCTCTTGGGCAGATGGCACTGAAGTGTTTTCTTAAGAAATTGCAAAATCTTGTATCTCCATTAGGCCTTGTACCCACAGCTCCAGCTTCATGTCGGTTTTGTATGGTATCTGACTGTCTATTCCAGTGAAAATGTGATGTTAAACTGGCATTCATCCAATAATTTAGGGATAATTGGTTGTTGCACCTACTTGTAATGTCATTACATCCTCATCTGCTATTTTGAGAACATCATTGATGGAGATTGAGTTTCTAGTTCTAGCCATTTTCTTGCACCTGTTTGGAGCCTCTTTTTCCTGCTGTTGCCCAATTATGCCTAATTTACTCCTTTTAGGCCCCATCATATCCCTTCTATTGAAGTCCTTCAGGGGAAGCAGTTGATCTGGAAATAAACAATATTTGGATTATGTCACAAGTTGCCTCACTAGTGGTGATCCTGGTGAATGCCAAGTTCACCTCTCTGTGACCCCATTTCCCTTCCTGTTGGCTCGTATTCAATGCCACATCACTGTAGACATCACCAGCAGCGGGGACAGTCACACACAGTGATGTTCAGGAATCTGGCCTGTAAATCACATCCAGCAGTGGCCGGGTCTCTCTCTCTCTCACACACACACACGAGTCCTAAACGTGCTTGAGCTGTCAAGATGTTCAAATTTTTCATTGGCATTTGTTGCGATAGGCTGTACCTCTAACTGGGCGAAGAGGAGAATCCTAGTATATGACATTTCTAGTTCTGGCCTAGATTCTGATTGAGGAGACAACTTACTTCTTAACCTGTTGTTCTGAAATAGTCTGAGCAACAATAGACCCATTCACTGGATAAGATTTGATGATATGGGACTGATGCGATCATTACGCTGAACAAATTTACCATTACATGGTAGTGAGGCTTTCAATTCTCTTCATTGCGCAAATGAGTCATATTATTGACTGTTAACGCCAGAGAGCTTGACAAGGATAATTAGGTGGGCTCTGAGTAGAAGTCGACCGATTATGATTTTTCAACGCCGATACCGATTATTGGAGGACCCAAAAAAGCGGATACCGATTTAATCGGCAGATTTTAAATTATATTTTTTATTTTATTTGTTTGTAATAATGACAATTACAATGATACTGAATGAACACTTATTATAACTTACATCAATAAAATCAATTTAGCCTCAAATAAATAATGAAACGTTCAATTTGGTTTAAATAATGCAGAAACAAAGTATTGAAGAAAGTAAAAGTGCAATATGTGCCATTTAAGAAAGCTTACGTTTAAGTTCCTTACTCAGAACATGAGAACATATGAAAGCTGGTGGTTCCTTTTAAGATGAGTCTTCAATATTCCCAGGTTTAAGAAGTTTTAGGTTGTAGTTATTATAGGACTGTTTCTCGCTATACGATTTTGTATTTCATATACCTTTGACTATTGGATGTTCTTATAGGCACTTTACTATTGCCAGTGTAACAGTATAGCTTCCATCCCTCTCCTCGTCCCTACCTGGGCTCGAACCAGGAACACATCGACAACAGCCATCCTTGAAGCAGCGTTACCCATGCAGAGCAAGGGGAACAACCACTCCAAGCGAGTGAAGTTTGAAACGCCATTAGCGCGCACCCCGCTAACTAACTAGCCATTTCACATCGGTTATACAAGCCTCATCTCAGGAGTTGATAGGCTTGAAGTCATAAACAGCTGCTAGCAAATGCACGAAAGTGCCATTTGAATGAATGCTTACGAGCCTGCTGCTGCCTACCATCGCTCAGACAGACTGCTCTATCAAATATTAAATCATAGACTTAATTATAACATAATAACACACAAATATGAGCCTTAGGTCATTAATATGGTAGAATCCGGAAACTATCATCTCGAAAACAAGACGTTTATTCTTTCAGTGAAATACGGAACCGTTCTATATTTTCTAACGGGTGGCATCCATAAGTCTAAATATTGCTGTTACATTGCACAACCTTCACTGTTATGTCATAATTACGTAATATTCTGGCAAATTAGGCAGCCCAAACTGTTGCATATACACCGACTCTGCGTGCAATGAACGCAAGAGAAGTGACACAATTTCACCTGGTTAATATTGCCTGCTAACTTGGATTTCTTTTTGCTAAATATGCAGGTTTAAAAATATATACTTCTGTGTATTGATTTTAAGAAAGGCATTGATGTTCATGGTTAGGTACACATTGGAGCAACGATACGCACCGCATCGATTATATGCAACGCAGGACACGCTCGATAAACTAGTAATATCATCAACCATGTGTAATTAACTAGTGATTATGATTGTTTTTTATAAGATAAGTTTAAGGCTAGCTAGCAAATTACCTTGGCTTACTGCATTCGCTTAACAGGCAGGCTCCTCGTGGAGTGCAATGAGGCAGGTGGTTAGAGCGTTGGACTAGTTAACTGTAAGGTTGCAAGATTGAATCCCCCGAGCTGACAAGGTAAAATCAAGGCAGTTAACCCACCATCCTAGGCCGTCATTGAAAATAAGAATGCGTTCTTAACTGACTTGCCTAGTTAAATAAAGGTGTATAAAAAAATTAATCGGCCAAATCTATGTCCAGAAATACCATAATTAATCGGCCATTCTGATTAATCGATGGACCTCTAGCTCTGAGTTAATGATGCTGAGGCCTCTAGTGTACTCCACTGCCTGAGGGCAGAGCCTATCTCCCTGTTCATGATTGACTGTCGGAGACATCAAAATAAATTAAGATGTATGTTGTTTTTTTACCTCTTCATTCAAAGAAGTGGTCATTCCATAGCATACAAGTTCAAGCTTGGCCTTTATGAGCACTGTTGTGGGAAGCTACCGCTCCAGCCCTAGTGTAGCCTAGTTTGAGATTTCTAGAGATTTCTTTATCTTTCTTTTCAGTAATTTCTACTGTTGTTCCCTCTATCTCCAAGTCATTTCTATGAGGCAAAGTGGTTGGGCCTCAGCAGATGAAATTGCTTATTTTCTGTTATGTAATGTGGTTATTCAAACCACTGGTTTAAACCCATGCATCCTATTTCAGTGGCTGAGAAGGACTTAATGGAAATAAGCACCACTTTAAAGAACAGTCACTCACTGTTGAGAGGACAAAATGCTTTGCTAGAGACTGGATGCCTGAACAGGGTAGAGTTGTGGTGCTTTGAATGTGAACTACTACTACTAGCTGAAAGTCCTGCAGCTGACATAACAATTAAGTGTTTGATGGGCTTGTGCTAACAATCACACTTTCAGCCATGACGTGCATCACTCTCCAACTACTACTTTTCACCCAAATTGAATTACTTACTGTTTGTTACCAAGTGATTGCGTTTGCTCTGGTTTTGCAATAGTACTCCAGGCTCTGTTATCTTGACCCTTGCCTCTGGCTCGCCTCATCTCCGCCACACCCTAAAGCTGGTATAACTGAGACATTGATATCTGCAACTGCAGGGCATAAAATGAATGTATTTTGTTTGTATTGCTGTCTGACTTGTCTGCCTGTTTCAGGTGCTGGCCTGGTTTGAGGAGGGAGAGGAGACCATCACAGCCTTCGTGGAGCCTTTTGTAATTTTGCTGATTCTGATAGCAAATGCCATTGTGGGTGTCTGGCAGGTAAGCAGATCTTTTTTTACAACCTTTTTCTTTTAATATGGTGAACTTGGTTATTTTTTTGGTTTGATAGACTGTCCCACCCTAAGAGGAATATAATTAATAGTAGTATGCTTAGCTTATGATAGGATCAGTCCATATCTACAGATAACCAATTGCCTCACTCACTATAAATTGGGGGAATTGATTGTGTGTATGTGGAAGAAGCTGAAATTTATGTACAAATTGTAGCAAAGCTGTTTTTCCTCTGGCTGGTTTAATGAGTTTCAAGGTCACTCCAGGTAGTAACAACCATTAGTTGCCTGTGATTGGTCACTGAGCTCGTTCCCCTGATGGCAGGGATTGGATCCCAGGAAGAGGGTTTGGAGGGATCCCTGTGGACATCCTCCTGCCAGTTAAACGCCTTCCTGCCCAAACCAATCCGCCGAACCACAGGGAGAGAAAATGCCATAACTATAAAAACAGTTCAAAATAGAACCAAGCTTAGAGTGACACCAGAGGCTATTCTTCTCAGTCCTTTATGGCACAGGAGAATGAACATATACACTGGGCATATAGCTAGGCCTATACAGTATTGATTTTAAGAAAGGCATTGGTGTTCATGGTTAGGTACACATTGGAGCAACGAAATGTGGAAAGTATTCGGACTCCTTGACTTTTTCCACATTTTGTTACGTTACAGCCTTATTCAAAAATGTATTACCATTTTTTTTTTCATCAATCTACACATTACCCCATAATGACAAGGCAACATTGTTAAAAATAATAAATGTACATTTTACATAAGTAATCAGACCCTTTATTTCAGTACTTTGTTGAAGCACTGTTGGCAGCGATTACAGCATCGAGTCTTCTTGGGTATGATGCTACAAGCTTGGCACATGTATTTGTGGAGTTTCTCCCCTTCCACTCTGCAGATCCTCACTACTAGATCTGTCATGTTGGATGGGTAGAGTTGCTGCACAGCTATTTTCAGGTCTCCAGAGATGTTCGATCGAGTTAAAGTCCGGGCTCTGGCTGGGACACTCAAGGAATATTCAGAGACTTGTCCTGAAGCCACTAATGCTTTATCTTGGCTGTGTGCTTAGGGTTGTTGGAATGTGAACCTTCACCCCAGTTTGAGGTCCTGAGTGCTCTGGAGCAGGTTTTAATCAATGATCTCTCTCTACTTTTCGTTCATCTTTCCCTTGATCCTGACTTGTCTCCCAGTCCTGCCAAATAGTTAAACCTGGGTTTCATTGGACCAGAGAATCTTGTTTCTCATCGTTTGACAGTCCTTTAGGGGCCTTTTGGCAAACTACAAGCGGGCTGTGGTGGCTTCCATCTGGTCACTCTACCATAAAGACCTGATTGGTGGAGTGCTGCAGAGATGGTTGTCCTTCTGGATGGTTCTCCCATCTCCACAGACGAATTCTGGAACTTTGTCAGAGTGACCATCGGGTTCTTGGTCACCTCCTTGACTAAGGCCCTTCTCCCCCAATTGCTCAGTTTGGCCGAGCGGTCAGCTTTAGGAAGAGTCTTGGTTGATCCAAACTTCTTCCATTTAAGAATGATTGAGGCCACTGTGTTCTTGGGGACCTTCAATGCTGCAGACATTTGTTGGTACCCTTCCCCAGATCTGTGCCTCGACACAATCCTGTCTCGGCGCTCTAAGGACAATTCCTTCGACCTCATGGCATGGTTTTTGACCTGACATCCACTGTCAACTGTGTGCTTTTCAAATCATGTCCAATCAATTGAATTTACCACAGGTGGACTCAAATCAAGTTATAGAAACATCTCAAGGAGGATCAATGGAAACAGGATGCACCTGTGCTCAAATTCTCATAGCTAAGGGTTTGAAAACTGTTTTTCCTTTTAATACATTTGCAAAAATTCTAAACTGTTTTTACTTTGTCATAATGGTGTATTTTGTGTAGAATTCTGAGGATTTTTTTATTTTTAGATTAAGGCTAAGTATCAAAATGAGGGGAAGGGGTCTGAATAATTTCTGAATGCACTGTATGCATCTATCTACACACAATACCCTATGATGACAAAGCGAAAAATAGATTTAGACATTTTAGCAAATGTATTAAAATAAAGACCGCTTATTTACATATGTATTCAGACCCGTTGCTACTGTATGAGACTAGAAATTGAGCTCAGGTGTATACTGTTTCCATTAATCATCCTTGAGCTGTTTCTTCAACTGGATTGGAGTCGAATTCCATATTAATGCCCATGATTTTTGAATGAGACGTTCGACGAGCAGGTGTCCACATACTTTTGGTCATGTAGTGTGTGTGTGAATACAGCACGTTACTTTGATCTGTGGTTAAAAAAAATAAAAAATAAATGAAGATTATATATAATCAAACTCAGCAAAAAAAGAAACGTCCTCTCACTATCAACTGCGCTTATTTTCAGCAAGCTTAACATGTGTAAATATTTGTATGAACATAAGATTCAACAACTGAGACATAAACTGAACAATTCCACAGACATGTGACTAACAAATGGAGTAATGTGTCCCTGAACAAAGGGGGGGGGATAAAAATTAAAAGTAACAGTAAGTATCTGGTGTGGCCACCAGCTGCATTAAGCACTGCAGTGCACCAGATTTGCCAGTTCCTGCTGTGAGATATTACCCCTCTCTTCCATCAAGGCACCTGCAAATTCAGACATTTCTGGGGGATTGGCCCTAGCCCTCACCCTCTGATCCAACAGGTGCCAGACGTGCTCAATGGGATTGAGATCTGGGTTCTTTGCTGGCCATGGCAGAACACTGACATTCCTGTCTTGTAGGACATCATGCACAGAACGTGCAGTATGGCTGGTGGCATTGTCATGCTGGAGTGTCATGTCAGGATGAGCCTGCAGGTAGGGTACCACACGAGGGAGGAGGAGGTCTTCCCTGTAACCCACATCGTTGAGATTGCCTGCAATGACAACAAGCTCAGTCCGATGATGCTGTGACACACCGCCCCTCCACCTTTAAATCGATCCTGCTTCAGAGTACATGCCTTGGTGTAACGCTCATTCCTTTGACGATAAATCCGAATCCCACCATCACCCCTGGTGAGACACAACCGCGACTCGTCAGTGAAGAGCACTTTTAGCCAGTTCTGTGTGGTCCAGTCTCTCACAGCCGATTGTGGACAGTCTGAGCACTGATGGAGGGACTGTGTGTTCCTGGTGTAACTTGGGCAGTTGTTGTTGCCATCCTGTACTTGTCCTGCAGGTGTGATGTTTGGATGTACCGATCCTGTGCAGGTGTCGATCCACGTTGTCTGCCACTGCGAGGATGATCAGCTGTCCGTCGGGTCTCCCTGTAGCGCCGTCTTTCGGCGTCTCACAGTACCGACATTGCAATTTATTGCCCTGGCCATATCTGCAGTTCTCATGCCTCCTTGCAGCATGCCTAAGGCACGTTCAGGCAGGTGAGCAGGGACCCTGGGCATCTTTCTTTTGGTGATTTTCAGAGTCAGTAGAAAGGTCTTTTTAGTATCCTAAGTTTTCATAACTTTGACCTTAATTGCCACCGTCTGTAAGGTGTTAGTGTCTCAACGTTCATCCCACAGGTGCATGTTCATTAATTATGGTTTATTGAACAAGCATGGGAAACGGTGTTTAAACCCTTTACAATGAAGATCTGTGAAGTTATTTGGATTTTTACAATTTTTTTTTGAAAGACAGGGTCCTGAAAAAGGGATGTTTCTCTGACTTTTCTGATAAGTATATCTTTCCTCAATAAAGAACTTACAACTGATCTGATTGTCTCACCTTAAGCTAGCTAGGTGGGACAATGTTCTAGACCACACAGTTTAACTGAGAGGGACAGAATGTTGGAAAGCATTTCACGAGCCACACACTGTACTGAGCGGCAGAGGTGTGTTCAGTGGCAGTGTGAACTGAGCAGCCGATTGTTCTCAAATGAGAGCCGAGAAGGGGCTTGGTGTGAATTACAACGAGTCTTTTTGAAGTGTGGGTAATCTCATTTACATCCTGCACATAAAGAAAAATACTTGGCTCTCAATTAGAGGTTTGTCCAAGCCACAGTATCCAGGGTGTATTCTGAATTGAATGACTCACTACGGGGTTCTATGGCTAGAGACAGATTTCATTCTCTTGGTTGAGGAATATAGTCCACAGTTTGGCAGGATGCAAAAGCCATATGGCAAGAAAGACTTCTGTACTAAACTTGAGTAGTCAATGACACCACTGACCAAAAATATATAACTAGCTAAACAGACAGACTGTATGGACCTGCTTTAATGGGATTCCTTCCAGCTGTGGGTGGACATTTGCTCAACAGGACACTCTTTCTAGTTGTCTTATCACCTCTAAATCTTGTTGCCATGCGCACGGCGGGTGCTAGGTGTCCCTGTGTCCATCAAGCAGCGATCCGCTCTTGCCTCTGCTCCCACTCGGATTGAAAAAGAAAGCAGAAAGGTAATTAGGTTGTGTGCCTCCAAGCCTGCTCCTGCTTCCAAGGTGCACACAGCCAAATCAATAATCCATCCGGTCCATGACTGGCCACTTGACCGCCTTGGGCTTTGCCAGAAGTCTAGGGGAAACAACAAGCAGAGAGACATACCAGTACAACGATACAGGTAGTGTCAGTGAGACTTTTTTTTTTTACCCCTAAAAGGACCCAAGACTGAGGAGAGAACTTGGCATGTGGGTGGAAAGGGGGGGGGCGTGTTTCAGGCCAGTCAGGGTAATGAATGGAGACTAAAATAAAACTGAGGAGGAGAAAGTGGGACAAGGGTTTCTGCATTAGTGAGAAACGAAGGCAGGAAGGGAAAAGAGGACCTCTCTGCTCCTGGCCTGGGGATTCCAGTGGGATGTTTGCGCTATCTTTAGCCTGAATGGGGAGTTATCTAGTTAGATCTGGCGTTTTACAATGACAACTCAATACAGGCTACTCCTTTCTCATAACCAAGGTTTTACTATCCAACTCCATTCCCCTCGGCATCTAGGGATTTCTTGACACCTGGGAGCTAAAGTAAAACTTCTCTTGCATCTTGACTAGAGTGACTGGAATCACACGTGTTCCACAATTCTTGCAGTACCTTAAACATCTGTTAGTTTCCAATGTTTTGTTTCTGACTTGGTTTTAAGTGACAAGCACAGCTGGGGCTGAAAAACCTTGGTTTGCGAGTTATAAAGCGTCAGCTCATGAGACCTGATTCATCCCATCGAGACGAGTACTCCAGCGTTGCACACATTGATGACGAATAGTCCTGCTAGAGTAAAGGAACTAATCTAAATGTCCCGTGGCAAAAAAAGGGATGGAATGACGAGGCTGAATTCATTGGGTTTATGTCTGACCTTTTCATGTGAGGATCCCACTGTACTACTGAGTAGTGTATGGGTTACTCGCCTTACTCTACCATTGTGATAGCCCCATGAGCAGTAGAGCGAATAACTAGAGTGAAGTCTAGCTTTCTTGACTCAATCTAGCAAAACCATGTTCTGTAGAACTGCACACACTGCTCCAGGGGAGGACTATGCAGTTAATTACTTTTCCACTTTATGCAGTGAGTAGGCAAGAAGAATGGCTGTGGATCACTAATCTTTAATGAAGTTGATCAATCAAACTGTATAAGAGATGTATAGTCTAATCACATTTTGTATTTTCCCTTGAGCAAAAGTTAATCTACTTTGCTGGCAACACCATTACACAGCCATGATTCAACCGACTGACTAACTTATAAACGTAATGACTAAGGCTTTAAATTAGGATTTGTGCTTTCAGGAAATATTCAGACCCCTTGGCTTTTTCCACATTTTTACATTACAGCCTGATTGTAAAAATGCTGATTTAAAAAATAAACAAGGTTACACTTAAAAAAAAAAATGGAAAAAAATCCGATCTACACACAACCCCATAGTGACAACAGGTTTAGATTTTTTTGCAATTTTTTTTATAACTTTATTTACACAGTATTCAGACCTTGTGCTAGGAGACTCAATTGAGTTCAGGTGTATCCTGTTTCCATTGATCATCCTTGATGTATCTAAAATTTGGAGTCCATTTGTGCTAAATTCAATTGATTGGATATGATTTGGAAAGGCACATACCTGTCTATATAAGGTCCCACAGTTGACAGTGAATGTCAGAGCAAAACCAAGCCATGAGGTCAAAGGAATTATCCGTAGTTCCAAGACAGGATTGTGTCGAGTTAGATTTGCAGAAGGCTACGAAAACATTTCTGCAGCACTGAAGGTCCCTAAAAACAGTGGCCTCCATCATTCTTA
Source organism: Oncorhynchus masou masou (assembly GCF_036934945.1). Lineage (NCBI taxonomy): Eukaryota > Metazoa > Chordata > Actinopteri > Salmoniformes > Salmonidae > Oncorhynchus > Oncorhynchus masou. The sequence continues at coordinate 61,866,443 of NC_088239.1, forward strand.
AATGGAAGAAGTTTGAAACAACCAAGCCAAACTGAGCAATCGGGGGAGAAGGGCCTTGGTCAGGGAGGTGGCCAAGAAGCCGATAGTCACTCTGATAGAGCTTTAGAGTTCCTCTATGGAGATGGGAGAACCTTCCAGAAGGACAATCATCTCTGCAGCATTCCATCAATCAGGCCTTTATGGTAGGGCCAGGCGGAAGCCACTCCTAAGTAAAAGGCACTTGACAGCCCGCTTGGAGTTTGCCAAAAGGTATCTAAAGGACTCTGACCACGAGAAATAATATTCTCGTCTGATGAAACAAGACTAAACTCTTTGGCCTGAATCTCAAGTGTCACTTCTGGAGAAAACCTAGCACCATCCCTACGGTGAAGCATGGTGGTGGCAGCATCATACTGTGGGGATGTTTTTCAGAGGCAGGGACTGGGAGACTAGTCAGGGTTGGGGCAAAGATGAACAGAGCTAATTACAGAGAGATTCTTGATGGAAAAACCTGCTCAGGACCTCAGACTGAGGGCGAAGGTTCACCTTCCAACAGAACAACACCCCTAAGCACACAGCCAAGATAATGCAGGAGTGGCTTTGGGACAAGTCTCTGAATATTCTTTGAGTGGCCCAGCCAGAGCCCGGACTTTAACTCGATTGAACATCTCTGGAGAGACCTGAAAATAGCTGTGCCTTGTGAAAGGCTACCCAAAACGTTTGACCCAAGTTAAACAATTTAAAGGTGCTACCAAATAATAATTGAGTGTATGTAAACTTCTGACCCACTGGGAATGTGATTAAAGAAATAAAAGCTGAAATAATTTTCTCTATTTTTCCTGACATTTCACATTCTTGAAATAGTGGTGATCCTAACTGACCTAAAATTGATTTTTTTTTTCTAGGATTTAATGTCAGGAGTTGTGAAACTGAGTTTAACCAAATACATTTAAGGTGTATGTAAACTTCTGACTTCAACTGTAAATGTTCTATTTCTTTTTTTTAAATATACGTTTGCAAACATTTCTAAACCTGTTTTTGCTTTGTCATTTTGGGGTTTTGTGTGTAGATTGGGTGGGGGAGGAAACAACAATTTAATACATTTTAGAATAAGGCTGTAGCTTACCAATGTGAAATCAAGTTTCAGCAGTCCCTTAATCAGTTGGTGTGTGTTCTCCGATTATGACCAGGCCCCAAAAAATTACCAGAGCGATGGGTATTTTTATAGCTGCGGATATGCGCCCGTTCTTGGTGGTTGAGAATGGGGTGTTTCGGCACCTCAAATGCCGAGCAACATTACAAATTTCGCCCTCTTTCACCCATTTCAGCAAAAGGGTAGTACCTGCTCTATATAAGCAAGCTAAATCTGAAGTCAATGAATTGGCCAATGCACTGTGTTGTGCTGACTTCAGATGGATGGACTTTCAGTGCTACAGAGAGCTACTTAGTGATAGCCCATCACATTACCCCGGAATGGGACATGAGAAGTACTATGCTACTGATGCCCCCTTTATGAGAGTCACACGTGCCATTTTTTTTTTCTTTGTAAGAAATTGTAGCATAGGCCTATGCAATGTTTACATTGATTTTACACACATATTGCTCTTTATTTTTGTGTTGCTTGATCGTGTTTTAATTTTAGAGAAGACTAAGTGTGGTTTACGTGTGTTTTACCTCTGCGGAATCCCCTGGGGCTGTTGTCTCTGGTCCCTAACTCCTCGATCATCTCTCGGGCCTTCTGCTGCACCTCACTGCTCCCAAAGACTTACACCTCACCTCGTAGTCCCCCTTGTTGATCTACAACACTCACACAGGGAGGTTACCTCTACGGGGGGGGTTTTGATTAGGTGTAGTGTTGAAAATACATTTTTTTTTAAATCTAACATGCTACTGCTGCTTCTAAGCAAATGCAATGTCTAACGTTAAGTTCATTTACTCTAGCATGCCATATTCAGTTAAATTAGGCTAGCGATGGTAGTTGTGGAGACTGGTAGTTGGGACATAAATTATATGCTCTGAAGTTTGTAAGACGAGCCGTTATCTGTCAGGTTTTTTGCCATTGTTTAAGCAAACGCAGCTTGTCTGGGGACGTTGGAGGTTATAGTGACGAACATGTTCAGAATACCTTTTGAATTCTTCTCAGTCTTTGACCAAACTACTTCAATACATGCGCCTTGGACCAATCAATGCCCACAACGGTTATCACGGCAACTGTTAACAACCTACAACACTTTCCCTGTAGCCTGTATTTTTAATGGAGATGTTGTCCGTGTTCCCATCCAATGAGGCCAGCGGGTGTGCCCTGTCCAGAGTGCTGCCAGGCTGGCTGCTTGTGACGGTACCTCTGGGATTAATCCCACAGGGAGGGAAATGTCAGCAGATCGCTGGTAGTTGATTGGGGGTTGGCGAGACGGAGGGTTTAATTGTGGTACACTGTGCTCCAGTCCTCAGCTATATCTGATGGCATACTGACTGTGACGTTAAACATACAAGATGTTAAAAATATAAGTCCATTGAATTCCCAGGGTTGACTGAGCCAGGAATGTATTGTTTCCTTAAATCTGAAATTGAGCCCTTTTTAAGTGTAATGGCTGTATTTTCATTTGATTCTATTGTTTGTTTTCTCTTTGGCGTGTGATGAGATCAACAGATCAGCGTTGTAAAAACGATGGTATTTCTGGCTATTACAATGTCCAATTATTTGTTGTTGGATACACTTCTCGTTGGGTTTGCTTCCTTTCCCAGCTTAAGGGTCACTGGTCAAGTGATCATTCTCATTCTTTAACCATCTCTAAATGCTCTTTGTGTGGGATCTGGTCGTCAACCCACATGTGAAGCTTACATTTATCTCTGAAAAATATTGATTTAATCTGATTGCTTTTGTCTTACAGGAGCGAAATGCAGAGAATGCTATTGAAGCGCTCAAAGAGTACGAGCCGGAGATGGGAAAGGTGTACCGGCAGGACAGGAAGAGTGTGCAGAGGATCAAGTCCAAGGACCTTGTACCAGGGGACATCGTGGAGGTGGCCGGTAAGATGCTTAGAGCGTTGGGCCAGTAACTGGAAGGTTGCTGGTTTGAATTCCCGAGCTGACAAGGTAAAACTCTGTCAATCTGCCCCTGAGCAAGGCAGTTAACCCACTGTTCCCCAGGCACCGAAGACGTGGATGTCGAATTATGGCAGCCTCCCGCACCTCTGATTCAGAGTGTTTGGGTTAAATCGAAGACACATTTCAGTTGAAGGCATTCCGTTGTGCAACTGATTAGGTATCTCCCTTTCTAATACACTGAGCATCCGGCCCACCAGCCGATTTTAGGCAGGTGGTGTTGTAGTATTTTTAGGTTTAAGTAAACACTCCAGGCCAGACTTAAACAACAACTGGAGCCTAAACGTTTGCCCACCCCTGCTCCATCCCAGTGATGCATGTCTGCTTAGCTTTGATGACCCAGTGTTGTGTGATCACAGAATATTGTTTCAGAGTGCAGGTGTCAGTTTATTAGGGATGTATATCTTTCCCTTTAAAGACAATTCAATACGTATCTAGATACAGGGATGATACGTTTTTAGCTTGGTTAGAGTATTAATTGATACGATTTGATGCAGTAACATTTGTTGCATAAACATTCATTTTCCATTCTAAATTCAGATCTACTGCTGTTAAGCTCATGAACTGGGCGATATGGCCAAAATATTATATCATGGTATTTATAAAAAATAAAATAAAAAGATGGTGTTTTTAGTTTTTTAATATTTAATATTTACATTTGCTTTATGTGTAATGAGTGATCCAAGGGTGATAACATATATATGTGTGTGTGTGTGATTTCAATGTCTTTCTCCATTCTTGTTGTTTTATGCTGTTCAATTCAACTTCAACCAAAACAAATTTCAGCACTTTTATAATTTCTGCATTTCCTGCATTCAATTGCAGTGGTGGAAAAAGTACCCAACCGTCATACTTGAGTCAAGTAAAGATGCGTTTATAAAGAATGACTCAAGTAAGTCACCAAGTAAAATACAAATTAAGATTAACTCTAAAAGTATTTGGTTTTAAATATACGTAAGTATTAAAAGTAAAAGTATAAATCATTTCAAATTCCTTTTATTAAGGAAAGGAACCATTTGGCACCATTTTATGTATTTTTCTATGTTAATTTACTGATAGCCAGGGGCATCTCCAACACTCAGACATAAACACAAATGCTTTGTTTGTAAATTGAGTCCTCCAGATCAGAGGCAGTAGATGACCAGGGATGTTCTCTTGATAAGTGCATGAATTGGACCATTTTCCTGTCCTGCGAATTAAAATGCCAGGGAGAAGTTATTGTGACAGGGTAGGAACTAAAGTGTTGATACGCGTTTCCTAGGGGACCCTATAAGCTTTGACTACTTTGCATGTTTTCTCTTAGCTACTTCATGTAGCTAACATATTCTTGCTTTGCATATTCCTCTTTGATTTAGAAGATACTGTTGCACAAACAGGATGCTGATTTTTTTTAGGTCCACACTTTTGCTCTTACTCAGTACATCTATTAGCTAGCTAGCTATTAGCATTAGCGGCTAACAATTAGTCTCAAGATTTATAGCAACTTTCTAAGAAAAGAAACTAGATGTTTGCTGATGTAAGAAACACAAACTTAGTGTCATTATAGAATGCTAGTGGATTTATATTAGGACGCAAAGTGAAAACAGCATTGTCATCAACATTGTTGCATGTGCTACATTGACCATGCAGACTGAAGTGTCTGAAGTGAAGTGCCTCCTGGTTGAGGGAACATCAAATGTACTATTTGAGTGACATGGGGCGTGGATAGGTCTGTGTGGAAAGTGGCACGGAGAGAGATGACTCAAGTAGCAAAGTAAACTATAAAGAATGACATTACACATGGCGTATCACATTTAACAAACCAAACATACAAATACCGGTATAGAAGGTAAAGTAAAAACCCAAACCGGTCCCTGCATCAATACTGGTATATTATAAAATACGTTATACCGCCCAGCCCTACTCTGAGACCTGTTTGTGTGTAAATTATGTATGTCTATGGTGTATGTACAGTAGTAGCCATAAGTTTTGAGAATGACACAAATATTAATTTAAGGTGTGCTGCCTCAGTGTCTTCCGATATTTTTGTCAGATGTTACTATGGAATACTGAAGCATTTCATAAGTGTCAGGCTTTTATTTACATGAAGTTGATGCAACGAGTAAATATTTGCAGTGTTGACCCTTCTTTTTCAAGACCTCTGCAATCCACCCTGGCATGCTGTCAATTAACTTCTGGGCCACTTGTCCCGAAGCCACTCCTGCATTGTCTTGGCTGTGTGCTTAGGGTTGTTGTCCTGTTGGAAGGTGAACTTTCACCCCAGTCTGAGGTCCTGAGCCCTCTGGAGCAGGTTTTCATCATGGATCTCTTTGTACTTTGCTCTGTTCATCTTTAGTTCTCCTAGGCCCTGCCTCTGAAAAACATCCCCCAGCATGATGCTGCGACCACCATGCTTCACCATAGGGATGGTGTCAGGTTTCCTCCAGATGTAACGCTTGGCATTCAGAGAATCTTGTTTCTCATGGCCTAGGGGTCCTTTAGGTGCCTGTTCATTTTACTAATAAAGCCTAATAAGCCGTTGTAGAATTGAGTGCTGAAGGTGCTGCGCAGTTAGTTGTGCAAGATCAGGAACAGGCCACCTACCTCGTGTTGGTCAGCGTGCGAAGCTGGGCACAGTACGCAGTTTGACTAATCTATTGCCTGGGGTTGTTCGGGATACAGAATTGCTTGTAGATCAATGACTGTCAACCCAGTTTCATGCTGTTCGACATTGATGGAGAGGATGCATCAGTTACAAAAGATTAGAGGCCTTTTCAGAAAGAATTTAATGTAAGCAGCAAAAAAATGTGGACCGGTGCATGACCCGCGGAACGATGCACTTGTATCTTACACATCGGTACCAGATTCAAATGTTTATCAGTGAATCGTTACATCCCTACCGTTTTTATAGGTGTGGTTCATATGCATGTGTTCATTTTTTATTTTTTTTGTGCACATCCATGTTCCTTCATGTAAGGAGAGCGATCAAAGCTTTGCTCTCCCCAGTCGTCTCCCTGTCAAGCTAAACCAGAAGAGAGAACACCGCCTGACATTTGCTTTGCTAATTGATTTACAGAAACTTTCACTGCCATTGATGTACCCCTACACTATTTGGTCATGGCTGGTGAATGTTGTTTCAAAGTCTGGTTTAGACAACTTAGATGAGCCATACCTTTTATAGAGTTGGACTGTTCATTGGAATTAAGTTGAAATGTCAGTCCTGAGTTGAACCCTTTTTTGTTTGCTTCATCACTGCAATGCTCTACACTTGTCAGACTCCCCCAACAAAGAATCCTCTCCATGTAAAACTGGCAACTGTTCAGCCCGCTCTGTCTGCCCCTCTCTCTCATATGGAAATGGCACTGGAGGAGGTTGTTTGAATGTGAACTCCACCCATGCTGTTGTAAAATCTACCTGTACAGTCACCTGGCTGCAGTGGGACAGGTAGGCTCTGCTAAAAGGGCAAGTAATTTGCCTTAGCAGGCTCTCATCAACAGTGTTTGAGATGTAGATGAGTCTCTCACCCAACTCATACATCCGTTCTGCTTAACACTGCTCATCTCCCTGACCAATACAATAGTGGCACCAGGTGAGTGGAGTTGCCTGTTACATAAGACCTTGAGAGCTGTAAACGGATTGAGGGTCATATGAAATTAGTCTCTGTGTGGGTGGGGGGTGATTTCTAGGACATGGGGATTGCATATTGGATTAGAATAGGGTTACAGTGAAACCAGAATACTGTGGCCTCAAACTCCATGTCCCCTCAGGCTCTTGGCATCCACAACTCTTTCCCACGACTTACTTCCTCTTGTCATCCGGACCCAGCCTCCCCAGATTGGCTTTTCTCCTTCAGCTTCAACCAATTCATGGCCTGTCCCCTTTTACTCTCCTTGTCTTGTTCTCTCTGTCACCCAGCGTCCTAGAAAATTACTTTTCTTTCTCTCTGCTTTTCAAGGAAAGGTTGGAGGTGGTTGAGGGGGTTTGCCTATTACTTAAGACGCCTTTTCCCAGGAAGTCAAATGAAGGGCTTTAGTTAACCCCTCACACTGCAATTCCAGAGTAACAAGAGTAACTACATACCAGTAAGGCAGAATATGTGGATGTTTGTGCGGTGAATAAGGAAAGGAGTTGATGCATGATATGAATGCTATGCCGCTAAGTAGCATCTGTGTTATATCCTGACCCAGAGTCCCTAGAGCTGCCAAAGAGGAATCTTAAGTCTTGTCAAGAGTAAGGGTTTAAACAGAGTTCTGCAGTGTGTGTACATCGGTGACCGTTTGTTATCTCGTGAATATCCCACCTTTTGGCTTTATCTAAGCAGAGCGCACAATGTTCAGTCCTTCCGCCTAAACCCCCCCCGAAGAGTGAGTCAGAGCTGACAGGCTGGGCTGGAGCTGCTGTCTCCACCTTTCTGGAGCCCAGTGACATTGGAGGTCTACCGGCAAGATTATACCATCTACCTACCGAGAGTGAGAGCCTGGGCTAAGCAGCTGTCAAGACTAGGTTTAGCTTAGTGTTGCTGCTTACAGTGGCATTCTCAGGCACTCTGCAAAAGGTTGCTTTCTATATATATATTCCCTCCTTCTCCTCCCTCGTTTTTCTATTCACCCACAGTTGGCTATGAGTATCAAGGATTCTGTGTTGTAAAACGTTGGAACATCGGCAGTAATTCATCTTTCACCACCTCTCCTCCCAATACATTTTTTTCTTCCAACTGAGCTGACCACCATCACCTCCCACCTTGCCATGGCAATAACCCTGACCTCTTGGAGCAACAACATCCTGTATATAGGAGTCAAACAGGAATGGCCTTTCTCTTGGTCTCTGTGTGGCTGGCTCACTTTGGTCTGCATGTGTGACCCAGTTTTAGTGAGTTGGACCACCGCAGGCTCTGGCTTTGTGGTCTTGTTGCCTTCTACAACATACCACCACCATGGCAGTGCTGGCAAGGTGGTCCAAGGGGCATAGACAGGATCTAATGTTTACAAAGGGCACAATTTGATCAGATAAATCATTAGCGAACTTTCCTTGCAATTTCCTTTTATGTGTTTAGGCTTTTGTCCTCAAGCGATCTGTTTAACTCTACCCCATCCATCTTTCCCTCTTCTCATTCTCATCTGGCTCTCTTCATCCTCCCTTTTCTGTTTTTCCATTTTTATTTCTTCATTACACAACTGAGACTGTCTGATTTTATTAGGTCATGGATGTAAGTTAACACAGCATGCTGTGTATCTCCAGCTCTTTGTTTTATGTACCTTGGGTTTGATGATGGCTCTTTTCTCTTTCCATTCATGAGAATAGCAGGTGGTTCCCTAGGGACTTTGACTGCTTGAAACGACCTGGAAACTTTGTGCCTACGTGCAACCTCGCCAAAGAGCTGTAGGTGCTAAATCAAACCTCCCTGGCCACTGAGGAGTCATGGGCTTGCGAGTGGTGGTGCCACTACTCTCCTTAAGTAGGCGATAATAGGCTACACGAGGAGTTTGCAACCTGTCTCATGTGAAATTGCTATTTATTTACCATTTCTACCGATCTGCATGCCAGTTCTGATTTTCATATGCACATTTCCATTAAACGGTTTCATTTAATTTATAATGTCTTCATATCTCAATTGTTGTCATGTGGTTAATTACAATTCTATCCAAATCTAAATGAAAATGATACTTTTTAGGTTTATCTTCTATTGCCAAGTATTTAAAAATGGTCGACATAAAGCCAACAAATAAAAACATTGCAGCCTGCAGGTAGAAAATATCCTATAAATCACATGGCCTGTCTGCATCGAACTTGAAACATTGTACCAACTTTTAACTTGGGTCAGGCCTGAAGCTTGCACTAGCGAACTTGCAGCATTGTATAACATTCTGGGCCTTCACTTTCCCTCACCATTGAGCTCAGGACAGACACAGCTGTAGGCTATTTGCGCACGGGATAAGAAGCTTGGGCAGAAGCTCACTGGCGCTTATTACCGGCACCTCAAATGTTCTGCTTGAGCGCCTGTTCCTCTTTATAGAATATTCTTTTAAGTATTGTGGAGCTCCTGCACCTAAATACAAACAGTACCAGCACCCAAAATGAGTACTGTTACCTATTTCAGTCCATGTCAAGCACTGATAAGAAGAAATCAGGTAGGCCTATTTTATGTTTCCACTGGGCCAGAGCATGACATTTTTCCCTTTCACGCTGAGTGGTTATCGAAAGGGAGAGAGCTGAGACGATTTTTCAGCTACATTGATGAACTATTGTAATTCTCAATGGATGTAAAAACAGACTTTGTTTGCTTGCTGTTCGAGGTGAAGAAAAAATTACTTTGAGACGCTCCCCAAATGGGCACATTTGTATGCCTACATTTCTGCACAGGCCAGGTAGGCTATAGGCCTACTTCTATGCGTGCGGGTCTTTACTCAGTATTAGCAGGAGCAAAGTAACAAACATTGTAGATGAGAAATTATAGGAATTAATGGTAAATGTACAACTGGTGATATATGTATTGATGAATTGATATACACTAAGAATCCAACGCAAATAATTCACTCAATGAAGTTATGAAACAAGGAATGTGCTCAAATTGTTGGGAGAGGATGCATATTCTACAGAGAGAAGTACAATTTGCATCTGGGCACATGGTCATTTTGACTTCTGCAATGGCCATGCAGCATTTACAGTGATATGGCCTCAGCAGAAGTCAGGGCATTCATACTTCTTGCGCATCGCAGAGCAGTGCAGAGTTGTTGTCAAGGAAGTGCGCTTGTGTTTTATACAGGATGTACTGCCCCCACCTACCATCAACAAATAAAAAATGCTGAGCTATACAGAGCCCCCCGCGTTGTTAAATTTGGGAGGCGCTTGGTGATGCATAGGTTTGATTTGGACTCTGCATGACTCTGGAGGCTCCGCAATTGCATCACAACCTCCATATGGCGCCTCCAACCACATTTTCAGATCAAGCATAAATGGGCTTTTAGTCTAGGGCACCCAATGGATGAGTTCACTGAGGTGTGCATGCATACGGTACCAGTCAAAAGTTTGGACACCTTCTCATTCCAGGGATTGTCTTCATTTTTACTATTTTCTACATTGTAGAATAATAGTGAAGGCATCAAAACTATGAAATAACACATGGAATCATGTAGTAACCAATAAAGTACTAAACTAATCAAAATATTTGATAGATTCTTCAAAGCAGCCACTCTTTGCCTTGATGACAGCTTTGCACACTCTTGGCATTCTCTCAACCAGCTTCATGAGGAATTCTTTTCCAACAGTCTTGAAGGAGTTGCAACATATGTTGAGCACTTGTTGGCTCCTTTTCCTTCACTCTGCAGTCCAACTCATCCCAAACAATCTCAATTGGGTTGAGGTCGGGTGATTTATGGAGACCAGGTCATCTGACGCAGCACTCATCACTCTCCTTGGTTAAATAGCCCTCACACAGCCTGGATGTGTGTTTTGGGTCATTGTCCTGTTAGAAAAACAAATAACATACCCACTAAGCGCAAACTAGATGGGATGGCGTATCGCTGCAAAATGCTATGGTAGCCGTGCTGGTTAAGTGTGCCTTGAATTCTAAATAAATCCGTGTCAAAGCAAAGCACCCCCACACTCCTCTGCGTAACAAAGACACGGAGGTTGGAACAAAAAATCTCAAATTTGGACTCCAGACCAAAGGACATATTTCCACCGGTCTAGTGTTCATTGCTCGTGTTTCTTGGCCCAAGCAAGTCTCTTATTGGTGTCCTTTTAGTAGTGGTTTCTTTGCAGCAAATTGACAATGAAAGCCTGATTTACGCAGTCTGCTCTGAACAGTTGATGTTGAGGTGTTTGTTACTTGAACTCTGAAGCCTTTTTTTGGGCTGCCATCTCAGGTGCAGTTATCTCAAATGAACTTATCCTCTGCAGAAGAGGTAACTCTGGGTCTTCCTTTCTTGTGGCTGTCCTCATGAGAGCCAAAGCGCTTATAGTTTTTGCGACTGCACTTGAAGAAACGTTCAACGTTCTTAAAGTTCCGTATTGACTGACCTTCATGTCTTGAAGTAATAATGGACTGTCGTTTCTCTTTGCTTATTTGAGCTATTTTTTTACATAATATGGACTTGGTCTTTTACCAAATAGGGCTATCTTCTGTATCCCACCCGTATCTTGTCACAACGACTAATTGACTCAAATGCATTAAGAAGGAAAGAAATTCCACAAAATAACTTTTTAATAAAGCACACCTGTTAATTGAAATGCATTCCAGGTGACTACCTCATGAAGCTGGTTGAGAGAATTCCAATAGTGTGCAAAGCTGTCATCAAGACAGTGTGGCTACTTTGAAGAATCTCACATTTTTAACTTTTTTGGTTACTAGATTCCATATGTGTTTATTTCATAGTTTTGATGTCTTCACTACTCTACAATGTAGAAAATAGTTTAAAAAAAATGAAAACACTTGAATGAGTTGGTGTCCCGACTTTTGACTGTTCCTGCTCGACTAAAACAGCCTAACCAAACAATGACCAGTCGATTAATTGGGGTCAGCCCTAGACTAATGACACGAATAGGGCTGTGTCTTTCCTCAATAACTTTATCTATGGAGTTATTCATAAATGCCCTTAATTTCTTTCATTGAGCTTTGGTTTTTGGATTCACCATTGATAGCAACGATCCTGTCAAAGACATGCTGTTAGGCTACTTGATGATCAGCTTGTCGAATGAAGACCTATTCTTACAAGTGCTCTGCTCTCATTGTATTCAAAAGTATGTTACCCTACTCCATGACCCTTTTGTGTATTGGGAACGTCGTTCGCTATTAGCTAGTTTTGTTTAGGGGCACTTTGACTGACTTCATAAATTTGTCCACAGGGGGCTTGGGAAAACTTTTGTCATTGTATTTCTTCTTTTGATCTACCCTCATCTCGCTCCCTCCTTTCTCTCCTACCAATTCATCCTTCAATCTCCCATCGATTTTTATCTGCACTGAACAAAAATATAAATGCAACATGTAAAGTGTTTGTTTTCTGAGCTGAAATAAAAGATCCCAGAAATGTTTCCGTATACACAAGTTATTTCTCAAAAGATTTGTGCACATTTGTTTACATCCCTGTTAGTGAGCATTTCCCCCATGCCAAGACAATTCATCCACCTGACAGGTGTGGCATATCAAGAAGCTGATTAAATGCATGATCATTACACAGGTGCACTTTGTGCTGGGGACAAAAGGCCACTAAAATGTGCAGTTGTCACATAGCACAATGCCACAGATGTCTCAAGTTGAGCGTGCAATTGACATGCTGACTGCAGGAATGTCCACCAGAGCTGTTGCTAGAGGATTTAATGTTAATTTCTCTACCAATTAGCGACCTCCAATGTTTTAGAGCAGCGTTTCCCAAACTTGCTCCTGGGGACCCCAAGGGTGCACATTTAGTTTTTTTGTGCTAGCACTACACAGCTGTTTCAAATAAGGGTATTCCACAGGCCACAATCAACAGCCTGGTCAACTCCGTGAAGGAGATGTCGCACTGCATGAGGCAAATGGTGGTCACACCAAATACTGACTGGTTGTCTGATCCACACCCCTACCTTCTTTTAAGGGATCTTTGACTAACCATGCATATGTATTCCCAGACATGTCACATCTATAGATTAGGACCTAATGACTTTTTCAATTGACTGATTTCCTTACGAACCATAACGTTGTGTATTATTTTTGTTCAGTATAGTTTGAAACCTGGCGGGTGGCAATGAAGTTTTGACAGCCACCTAGGATGAAGATGATAGCGCTCCATTCAAAACTTTACAGCTGAAGTTTGTACATTTTAAGGCTGGGGTTTTATCAGAATGTTTATAGGGATGAAGCTAGAAATAGGTAGCTGCTCTTCAAGTGTTTTATGGACTCCCTAGCCTCTTGTCCCTATGGTGGCGCTATAGTGAGTTTCTTGTGTATAGAGACAGTGCTGGCTAGGTGGCCTCCCCTGTTCCATGAGGGCCATAGCAGAGACTCTTGCCCAGCAGTGTTCACATCTAAACCCCCCCCACTACTGCACTGTATAACTGATCAAAATAGTTTTCCCATTTTTGGATATGCCTTTTGCAGGTCTCATGCAATTCGCCTGTCCCCCCCCCCCTCCTCCTAGCACTGAGGAGGGCCAAGGGTCTGTTTACATGTCTGTCAGAACTCTGTCCTCTGGAGAAGGAATTTGTCAGGGGCTCTTGTTTGTACAGTAGGCCTTTTTTGTTGTCTGTCTATATAAAGTAGTTTATATTCTGTAAAATTACATCAAAAGAACAAGCCCTTTTTAAATTCTGCTTTCTTAATCAACCTGCCTGAAGCAATTTATCAATATAATTTGGTATTCCTGTGTTCTTTCAGGCCGACAGTAGGATACGCTGATACCCTCTCAGCCATAGCTAATAAATGTGAAGATCCTTTAATGAGCTCTTGTGACTGTCCCATTCAGTGGTGTGAAGAGTATTTTGGAATTTAAGTTTGACTTTTGTTTTACAAGCAATTACCAAAGCCCTGTGAATGGAAATAATGACCTACCTTTTATTTTTGTCCCGCGCACTAGTTTAATGGAACATTAATATTGTTTTACATATCATTTTCTCTCTGCTGTTATCCAGTTTTATTTTTCACAAGCCTACATTCTGCACATTTGAGTGAGCCAGTGTGTGTGTGTCTGGAGAGTTGAACATCCCCTGTGAACAGCATTAGTTTTGACCCTCTTGCTCATGAAGGAACTAATTGAGTTTGATAAAGCTGTTCTGTCTTCAGAGGTTTGGACAGCATATTTCACTAACATTTTGAACATCTCATGACTCAATTTTGCCTTCAATATGCCCCATCCTCATGCACCTTATGCCTAATTTGTTTAGATGTTTTGTGCTTAATCTGTGAGCTACAGGTTAGAATGTAGTTTATTTACTGATGTTATCCTCCTTCAGTATAATCCACTCAACTCAGACCTGCTCTAGTTGTACTTAAAGGAAATGTTCACCCATGTTGAATGTTTTATATTGTTTTTGTGCGTCTGTGTGATCTATCGATTCCCTGGGTCATTTCATGGTGTAATGTGTATCTGAGTTATTGGCGTTCAAGCAGGCAGGAAGCCGGCCAGTATGACGTAGCACTGTGATAAAGTCGCTGTCACTACACAAAGTTTAATAGGAATACGACTTTTAGACAGCAAAACGTCTGTCATACATCTCAGATTTCAATGCAGGCAGGATGTCATAACTTGGAAGGGTGTCTTCTCTCGAATGAGCCATTCATCATATTTTTGCGATATTCCTAACCTCGTTAAATTAAATAACACGTTTCTCGGAGGGTCAAGCACATTTTTCATTTGTCTGCCTCGTTGGTCCTGGGTGCATTGCAGTTGCCAGAGATAATATAGAAAGGACATAGGAATCCAATGAATGAAGAAACGTACAACTCCCCAGCCAGCAGACTGTCAACCAATCGGGTTCACGTTGTCATTCTGCATCACGCGGTTGCTAAGCCATCGTCACACAATCCCTTCTCAAAGTCAGCGTAAATGTCGAAACGTGCCTGTTTTTCTAGGAAGTGGGTAATGTCAGGATTCCAAAGCTATACGATAATCCAGATAGCAAGTACATTTTCTCACACCTTGGAAAAGAGTTGCAATGTTGTACTCCTTGTTGAGGCTCAACATGCACTGTGCGGCCCTTTTTTTGTGTGACTAGCATGGGAAACGTTTCCCATCTCAAGTATATCTGCTGTTGCGAATGTCAGACTCCACTCTTTGAGGCAAATCGATCTGCAGGTTGAACATGGTGAGATTGTAGACTCCTAAATTAAGTGCAGTTTGTTTTGGTGATTTTTATCTACTTTATATTCTGATATTGCCTTATGTATTATTGTGTGTTGCTTTGTTTGCTTGCTAGCACATAGAGAGCATTGCATTGCTTTTTGTAGTCGCAAGAGATGTCACAACAATTTTCCATGTTGCTACCAACTTTATTATAATGCCAAAATGAAACATTTGTTCACAGAAGTTATCGTTTTCACATAAGTGTTATTTAACAATGTAAATTAAAAGAAATGTGTGTTTTAGGGTGTATTTTTCCTTTAATGGTCTCCCTCCATTTTGTTTGTTTTTCTCCACAGTTGGCGATAAAGTTCCTGCAGATATTCGACTTACCTCCATCAAATCCACAACCCTGAGGGTGGACCAGTCCATTCTGACAGGTGAGATCGAGGCTTTGGCCTTGTTTCTTATCAGTCTATGTATTTCTCATGTTATACATGATACACTACATGACAGTATGTGGACACCTGTTTGTCGAACATCTCATTCCAGATTGATGGGCATTAATATGGAGTTGGTCCCCCTTTGCTGCTATAACAGCCTAAACTCTACTGGGAATGCATTTCACTAGATGCTGTAACATTGCTGCAGTTACTTGCTTACATTCAGCTGCAAGAGTGTTAGTGAGGTCTGGCACTGATATTGGGCGTTTAGGCCTGGCTCGCAGTTGGCGTTCCAATTCATCCCAAAGGTGTTATATGAGGTTGTGGTCAGGGCTCTGCAGGCCAATCAAGTTCTTCCATACTGATTTCAACAAACCATTTCTTTATGGACCTCGCTTTGTGCACAGGGGCATTGCCATTCTGAAACCGGAAAGGCCTTCCCCAAACTGTTGCCACAAAGTTGGAAACACAGAATTGTCTAGAATGTCATTGTATGCTGTAGTGCTAAGAAACCATGAAAAACAGCCCCAGACCATTATTCTTCCTCCACCAAACTTTACAGTTGGCACTATGCATGCCACTTCGCGGCTGAGCCGTTGTTGCTCCTAGATGTTTCCACTTCACAATAACAGCACTTTGTTCTGACGGTACCACGTTGAATGTCACAACTCTTCAGTAAGGCCATTCTCCTGACAATCTTTGTCTATGGAGATTGCTCTGTGCTCAATTTTATACACCTGTCAACAATGGTGTGGCTGAAATACCCCAATCCACTAATTGGAAGGGGTGTCCTCTAGAGGTCGACCGATTTTAATCGGAATGGCCGATTTTAATTAGGGCCGATTTTCAAGTTTCATAACAATCGGAAATCGGGATGTTTTGACGCAGATTAGGATATTTAAAATATATTTTTTTACAACTTTATTTAACGGGGCAAGTCAGTTAAGAACACAATCTTATTTGTTCAGTGGCAGAACGACAGATTTTTACCTTGTCAGCTCAGGGATTCAATCTTGCAACCTTACGGTTAACTAGTCCAACGCTCTAACCACCTGCTTCACGAGGAGCCTGCCTGTTACCCGAATGCAGTAGAAGCCAAGGTAAGTTTCTAGCTAGCATTAAACGTATCTTATAAAAAACAATAAATCATAATCACTAGTTATAACTACACATGGTTGATGATATTAATAGTTTATCTAGCGTGTCCTGCGTTGCATATAATCGATGCAGTGCGCATTCGCGAAAAAGGACTGTCGTTGCTCCAACGTGTACCTAACCATAAACGTCAATGCCTTTCTTAAAATCAATACACAGAAGTATATATTTTTTAAACCTGCATATTTAGCTAAAAGAAATCCAGGTTAGCAGGCAATATTAACCAGGTGAAATTGTCACTTCTCTTGCGTTCATTGCACGCAGAGTCAGGGTGTTTGCAACAGTTTGAGCTGCCTGGCTCATTGCGAACTCATTTGCCAGAATGTTACGTAATTATGACATAACATTGAAGGTTGTGCAATGTAACAGCAATATTTAAACTTAGGGATGCCATCAGTTAGATAAAATACGGAACGGTTCCGTATTTCACTGAAAGAATAAATGTTTTGTTTTCGAAATGATTCGACCAAATTAATGACCAAAGGCTCGTATTTGTGTGTTATTATTAAGTATATGATTTGATCGAGCAGTCTGACTGAGCGATGGTAGATACCAGCAGGCTCGTAAGCATTCATTCAAACAGCACTTTTGTGCGTTTCGCCAGCAGCTCTTCGCAATGCTTCAAGCATTGCGCTGTTTATGACTTCAAGCCTATCAACTCCCGAGATTAGGCTGGTGTAACCGATGTGAAATGGCTAGCTAGTTAGCGGGGTGAGCACTAATAGCGTTTCAAACGTCACTCGCTCTGAGACTTTGAGTAGTTGTTCCCCTTGCTCTGCATGAGTAACGCTGCTTCGAGGGTGGCTGTTGTCGATGTGTTCCTGGTTCGAGCCCAGGGAGGTGCGAGGAGAGGGGCGGAAGCTATACTGTTACACTGACAATACGAAAGTGCCTATAAAACATTCAATAGTCAAAGGTATATAAAATACAAATCCTATAGAGAGACATAGTCCTATAATTTCTATAATAACTACAACCTAAAACTTCTTACCTGGGAATATTGAAGACTCATGTTAAAAGGAACCACCAGCTTTCATATGTTCTCATGTTCTGAGCAAGGAACTTAAACGTAAGCTTTCTTAAATGGCACATATTGCACCAAATTGAACATGTTTCATTATATATTTGAGGCTAAATTGATTTTATTGATGTATTATATTAAGTTAAAATAAGGGTTCATTCAGTATTGTTGTAATTGTTTAATCGTAATAAATTAATAAAAATTGTCTTTTTTTTCTTCTTCTTTTTTAAATTGGTAGTCGGCTTTTTTTGGTCGTCCAATAGTCGGTATCGGATTTACAAATTCAATCTTATTAAGCTTTGCTTTATCTTTGTGTATAACTTGTATGTAGTCGCCAGTGTTTGAGTTGGGTTACATGGGCTGATGAATGGGTTGAGTCACCACTTGAGAATGACCCTGAAACGGTCAGTGTGAGAACAAGAATTTCTGAATGACTCCGTGAACCTTTTATTCAAGATGAAGTCAGCGGTTCTTAATCAACACAGTATGGAGAGGGAGAACAACGATAGCCTGAAAGAGGGAGGCAAAGACTGACAGGGAATGAGCGATATGGATGAGCGCGAAGAGCGTTACGAGATGAAGCTCGTCCTGAAACCCCTGTCTTGCTCCACTGCCTTAATTGGTAGAGTTTGGTATTTCAGCTGCTTTTCCCTCCTGCTATTCATGGCTCTAATCTGTCAAAAACAGTGTCTCAGCCTATCAGAACAGTGCAGAGCTTGCTCAGCTGATTAACCACTAGGCCTTGCATCCCCCTGCAGTGCAGACTCATGAGTGTGAAAGTCCCCTTGGATGCTGCATTTTGTAATTGGCAGCCCTGCTCAGTCAGCTGTGAAGTCAATCCACACCCATCTTCCCCAAAATGTCAACCCATCACCACTTTGCTCCGTGTAAGGGCTGCGTTGTTTGGTCCTCATCCGTCTCTCTCTCTCCTCCGGCAGGGGAGTCTGTCTCTGTGATCAAGCACACTGACCCGGTGCCTGACCCCCGGGCTGTCAACCAGGACAAGAAGAACATGCTCTTCTGCGTGAGTAACTAGAAAACCATTAAATACCTCTCTCCCCTTCCCCTTGCATCTTCTATTGTCTCTTCAGTACTTCATCCTCTTCCCTGTTTAGCCAACCCAATAATTATAATCTCATTTTCTCCACCTATCATCTCCGTTACATGTTCCTCTCTGGGATTTTAATGTCAGACCTCTTATCCTTAACCCCTTGTTTTCTTCTCCATTTTTTTTTTACTGTTCCTCCCCCACTTGTTCAGTTGCCCAGTGTGTTTCAGGTTTCCCCAGTGTTTCCTCAGCAGTGTACACCTGTTGTCTCACCACCTCTCCTCTTTCCTCCACAGGGCACCAACATAGCAGCGGGTAAGGCAGTGGGTGTTGTGATGGCCACAGGCGTCAACACGGAGATTGGCAAGATCCGTGACGAGATGGCGTCCACGGAGCAGGAGCGTACGCCTCTGCAGCAGAAGCTGGATGAGTTCGGGGAGCAGCTGTCCAAGGTCATCTCCCTGATCTGCATTGCTGTGTGGCTCATCAACATTGGCCACTTCAGTGACCCCGTCCACGGAGGCTCCTGGATCCGTGGCGCTGTGTACTACTTCAAGATTGCTGTGGCCCTGGCCGTGGCTGCCATCCCAGAGGGTGAGTCACTAGGAGAGTGGGAGTGAGGGGAAGCAGTCTATAATATATTGAAAGCAATACATTGGGCTCCAGCATAGTGAGTATGTCTAACCCCCTCTTATCGCCATCTCTTTTTACTAGGTCTGCCCGCTGTCATCACCACCTGTCTGGCTCTAGGAACCCGCCGCATGGCAAAGAAGAACGCCATCGTCCGCAGCCTGCCCTCTGTGGAGACCCTGGGCTGCACCTCCGTCATCTGCTCCGATAAGACCGGCACCCTCACCACCAACCAGATGTCTGTCTGCAGGGTGAGTCCCCGTCCCCAGAGCACCATGGGGATTTAGTAGGAATGGCTGATGTTTAGTATTATGGTTACGTCCAACGCTCAGGGTATTAAAACTAACATGACGTTTGTAGTGAAAAATATTCTTACCTAAATCAATGATTCTAGCTTTGTTTGTGTGCTACTGCTTGGAAACACGTTTACCATGGAGGATCCTGGGAAAGTGTCAAGTCCAGATATGAGACCCAGCCGCGGGGTTCAGCTGAGCCAAACAGAGCCTACATCAGCCTGTTCCACATTAGCATATTTAACCAGGTGGAGTTTTAGGGCTGTCTGAGCTCAACTTTATTAGCCTCTGCTAGTTTATGTAGCCACATACCTGCCTACGGAGAAGGCTATATTCTTGCCAACCATGAACAATCCATTCCAGTGAGTACTTTGCCACTGATTTGGCAGCAGAACCCACCTGGCAATAAAGCAGTCTTGACAGCATCTACTGACTGTGTGGATTTATCCACAGGGTATTGTAGAGGTTGAAAGGCAAAGGAGTATAATGAATGATTCAATTTATTTGCTATCATGGTTTAAATTAGATTGAGAAGTGATGGATATGAAATTGTTGTTCCCATATTTATTGAATTGCATCATATTAGATTGATTATATGCATCCGTCGCACACTTTATGCCAGGGGTAGGAGATTAGATTCAGCCGCGGGCCGATGCTAGTCAGAGCGGATGGTCGGGAGACAGGAATGTAAATTCTAATCATTTGTGCACTGCAAATTTGAAAATAACAATTTCATACCTTTATTACATTGAGACACGATCACTTCTCTTCTTTTTTCCCCCATTGGAACAGACTTCCAAAACTGAACAAATGTTTAGAGGAGTTCCTGGTGATTTTAGTCTCCCCTCCCCCTCTTCACTGCCCTCAGATTGGTGCTGAGTGACACGCGGTCATCCATATTTAAGGGGATGGGCAACAGGTGGTCCCCTGAATATGGACCATTATGCATTACCACTCCCAAGTCTCTTTCCCCCATGGTCTCTTCCACTGCATCACTCCTGTATCATTTCTATCTTCCTTTCTTCCTGCCTTCTCCTACTATTCTCACATTTAATTCATTCTCTCTCCCTCATCTCTCTTTCTCTCGTGTTGTTTTTGAGGGCCTCTGCTGAGAGGGTCTCTGCAGGCAAACACAGCACAAGGCACTGCACGCACAACATTACACAATACATCTCCACGCAACACTGCCCAGCATAATCAAAACAGCACAGCATAACATGGCAGCATGGTTCAGTTCTTGCAATAGCGGGGAGAGATTGGAAGCAGCATCGTGTTTAAAGATTTCAAAGAAATAGTTTTCCAATGCAAAACTTGCTGGCATACAGTGCCTTGCGAAAGTATTCGACCCCCTTGAACTTTGCGACCTTTTGCCACATTTCAGGCTTCAAACATAAAGATATAAAACTGTATTTTTTGTGTGAAGAATCAACAACAAGTGGGACACAATCATGAAGTGGAACGACATTTATTGGATATTTCAAACTTTTTTTTAACAAATCAAAAATTGGGCGTGCAAAATTATTCAGCCCCCTTAAGTTAATACTTTGTAGCGCCACCTTTTGCTGCGATTACAGCTGTAAGTCGCTTGGGGTATGTCTCTATCAGTTTTGCACATCGAGAGACTGAAATTTTTTCCCATTCCTCCTTGCAAAACAGATCGAGCTCAGTGAGGTTGAATGGAGAGCATTTGTGAACAGCAGTTTTCAGTTCTTTCCACAGATTCTCGATTGGATTCAGGTCTGGACTTTGACTTGGCCATTCTAACACCTGGATATGTTTATTTTTGAACCATTCCATTGTAGATTTTGCTTTGTTTTGGATCATTGTCTTGTTGGAAGACAAATCTCCGTCCCAGTCTCAGGTCTTTTGCAGACTCCATCAGGTTTTTTTCCAGAATGGTCCTGTATTTGGCTCCATCCATCTTCCCATCAATCTTAACCATCTTCCCTGTCCTGCTGAAGAAAAGCAGGCCCAAACCATGTTTGACAGTGGGGATGGTGTGTTGTGGTGGATGAGCTGTGTTGCTTTTACGCCAAACATAACGTTTTGCATTGTTGCCAAAAAGTTCAATTTTGGTTTCATCTGACCAGAGCACCGTCTTCCACATGTTTGGTGTGTCTCCCAGGTGGCTTGTTGCAAACTTTAAACAACACCTTTTATGGATATCTTTAAGAAATGGCTTTCTTCTTGCCACTCTTCCATAAAGGCCAGATTTGTGCAATATACGACTGATTGTTGTCCTATGGACAGTCTCCCACCTCAGCTGTAGATCTCTGCAGTTCATCCAGAGTGATCATGGGCCTCTTGGCTGCATCTCTGATCAGTCTTCTCCTTGTATGAGCTGAAAGTTTAGAGGGATGGCCAGGTCTTGGTAGATTTGCAGTGGTCTGATACTCCTTCCATTTCAATATTATCGCTTGCACAGTGCTCCTTGGGATGTTGAAAGCTTGGGTAATCTTTTTGTATCCAAATCCGGCTTTAAACTTCTTCACAACAGTATCTCGGACCTGCCTGGTGTGTTCCTTGTATATATACTTCTGAACTATTCCTGTACCAGTACTGCAATATCAGAATGTGAAATTCGGCTGCTGTGTAAGAAGCGTCGCTGTAAAAGCGTAGCTCTCTAGCCTGCTTGAGTAGAGGAATGTTTTTGGTAAAGCATCCCTGACGTCACAGCTCTTTGAAGTCTACTGTGCCGCAGGAGGGGAGAAGGGAAAGACGACACCGGTTCATACTTTCATTTGAATATTTCTCTCCATCTTGCCTTGCTTCTCTGCAGAGCCGGCACCAGGAGATTAGTCTCTCTGTCTGTGTGTGTCTGTGGAGACGGCTTGCTTGCCCTCTTATTCACTTTCTCTCACTCACATGCTCCCACTTTTTCTCACGCTCTCCATCTCCATTATTTTTTAGTTTTCGCACCTCTAACCAGGTCCCTGTCTGCTTCTTCTCTCTGGTCTCCTCTAACCCTATCCCTGTCTGCTTCTTCTCTCTGGTCTCCTCTAACCCTATCCCTGTCTGCTTCTTCTCTCTGGTCTCCTCTAACCCTATCCCTGTCTGCTTCTTCTCTCTGGTCTCCTCCCTATCCCTATCCCTGTCTGCTTCTTCTCTCGGGTCTCCTCTAACCCTATCCCTGTCTGCTTCTTCTCTCGGGTCTCCTCTAACCCTATCCCTGTCTGCTTCTTCTCTCTGGTCTCCTCTAACCCTATCCCTGTCTGCTTCTTCTCTCTGGTCTCCTCTAACCCTATCCCTGTCTGCTGCTTCTCTCTGGTCTCCTCTAACCCTATCCCTGTCTGCTTCTTCTCTCGGGTCTCCTCTAACCCTATCCCTGTCTGCTTCTTCTCTCGGGTCTCCTCTAACCCTATCCCTGTCTGCTTCTTCTCTCTGGTCTCCTCTAACCCTATCCCTGTCTGCTTCTTCTCTCTGGTCTCCTCTAACCCCCTATCCCTGTCTACTTCTTCTCTCTGGTCTCCTCTAACCCTATCCCTGTCTGCTGCTTCTCTCTGGTCTCCTCTAACCCTATCCCTGTCTGCTTCTTCTCTCGGGTCTCCTCTAACCCTATCCCTGTCTGCTTCTTCTCTCGGGTCTCCTCTAACCCTATCCCTGTCTGCTTCTTCTCTCTGGTCTCCTCTAACCCTATCCCTGTCTGCTTCTTCTCTCTGGTCTCCTCTAACCCCCTATCCCTGTCTACTTCTTCTCTCTGGTCTCCTCTAACCCTATCCCTGTCTGCTTCTTCTCTCTGGTCTCCTCTAACCCTATCCCTGTCTGCTTCTTCTCTCTGGTCTCCTCTAACCCTATCCCTGTCTGCTTCTTCTCTCGGGTCTCCTCTAACCCTATCCCTGTCTGCTTCTTCTCTCGGGTCTCCTCTAACCCTATCCCTGTCTGCTTCTTCTCTCTGGTCTCCTCTAACCCTATCCCTGTCTGCTTCTTCTCTCTGGTCTCCTCTAACCCCCTATCCCTGTCTACTTCTTCTCTCTGGTCTCCTCTAACCCTATCCCTGTCTGCTTCTTCTCTCTGGTCTCCTCTAACCCTATCCCTGTCTGCTTCTTCTCTTCGGTCTCCTCTAACCCTATCCCTGTCTGCTTCTTCTCTCTGGTCTCCTCTAACCCTATCCCTGTCTGCTTCTTCTCTTCGGTCTCCTCTAACCCTATCCCTGTTCGTTTATGGAGAAATAATATTCTCCCGCTCTTCCGTCACATCCACACATTCATCCCAGCATGGATATGCATTAGTACCTTTGTCTAGAATACATCTCCAGGAGATCCACAGCCACCAATTGTAAAGTGTGCTTAATCCTTAGTGTTTTTGTTCCCAGGTACAGTAGCAATTATTTCATTCATTTGCCTAAGTAAAGCTGGTATGGTTTATCAGTGCTCTATTGGTATTGTAGTTGTCTGATGTGCTGCACCCTACTTGGTAGGCTGTGCTTTTACTGCATGTAGATCAGTGGGCTCCAATCAAATGTTATTGGTTACATGTGACAAATACAACCAGTATAGACTTTACAGTGAAATGCTTGCTTATGAGCCCGTTCACAAAAATGCAGATAATAACTAAGAAATATTTGCTAAATAGAAAAGGAGATAACACGAAAAAAACATACATTTTGGGTGGCAGGTAGCCTAGTAGTTAAGAGTTTTGGGCCAGTAACCGAAAGGTTGCTCGATCGAATCCTCGAGCTGACAAGGTTCAGGGGCAAAATGTCAGATTTTTACAAGGTAGTTAACCCACTGTTCCTAGGCTGTCATTGTAAATAAGAATTTGTTCTTAACTGACTTGCCTTGTTAAATAAAAAAATGAGGCACGGGTTACCAGTACTGAGTCGATGTGCAGGAGTACACAGTAGTGGTAATTGAGGTTATACAGTACCAGTCAAAAGGATTTTTCTTTTATATTTACTATTTTCTACATCGTAGAATAATCGTGAAGACATCAACTATGAAATAACACAAGGAATCATGTAGTAACCAAAAAAGTGTTAAACCAATCAAAATATATTAGGCTGGGTTTCTGTGTAGCACTTTGACATTGGCTTATGTAAAACGGGCTTTAGAAATACATTTGATTTTGTTTCACTGTTTTGGTTACTAATTGATTCAATATGTGTTAATTCATAGTTTTGATGTCTTCACTATTCTACAATGTAGAAAATAGTACAAATATTGAAAAACCTTGAAGGCGTAAATGTCCATTTGACTGGTACTGTACATGTAGTTAGCGGTAAAAGAAACTAGTAAATCAGGATGTATAATAACCAGAGTAGCAGCAGGGTATGTGAAGTGTCAGTATTTTGTGAGTGTGTGGTTAGTCAAGTGAGTGTGCATAGAGCCAGTGCATTAGGATAAATAAATGATAGAGGTCAGTGTAAATAGTCAGGGTAGCTATTTTACTACCTGTTCAGCAGCCTTATGGCATGGGGGTAGAAGTTGTTCAGGAGCCTTTTGGTCCCAGACATGGTGCTCCAGTACCACTTGAGTTTCCATACCAAGCTCTCATGCAACCAGTCAAAATGCTCTCAATGGTGCAGGTGTAGAACTTTTTGAGGATCTGAGGGCCCGTGACAAATATTTTCAGCCTCCGGAGGGAGAAGAGGCGTTGTCCTACCCTCTTCAATACTGTGATGTGTTTGGACCATGATAGGTCCTTAGTGACGTGGATACCGAGGAACTTGAAGCTCTCACTCTACCACAGCCTTGTCGATGTGAATGGGGGGTGTGTTTGGCCCTCCGTTTCATTCCTACGATAAGCTCTTTTGTCTTGACCACGTTGAGGGAGTGGTTGTCCTGGCATCACACTGCCAGGTCTCTGACCTCTTCCCTATAGGCTGTCTCATTGTCGACGGTGATCAGGCCTACCACCTTTGTGTCGTCGGCAAATTTCATGATCGTGTTGGATATGTGCGTGGCCACACAGTCATGGGTGAATTGGAGAGGACTGAGCACGCACCCCTAAGGGGCCCCTGTGTTGAGGGTCAGCATGGCGGATGTGTTAATGCCTACTCTTACCACCTGGGGGGGGGTGTCGTCTGTCAGGAAGTCCAGGATCCAGCTGCAGAGGAAGGTGTTCAGTCCCAGGATCGTTAGTTTAGGGATGAGCTTGAAAGACACACATAGTGTTGAACGCTGAGCTGTAGTCAATGAACAGCTTTCTCACGTAGATGTTCCCTTTGTGTAGGTGGGAAATGGCAGTGTAGAGGGCAATAGAGATTGCGTCGTCTGTCGATCTGTTGGGACGGTATGTGAGTTGGAGTTGGACCAGGGTTTCTGGGATGATGGTGTTTGAGCCATGAGCAGCCTTTCAAGGCATTTCATGGCTACAGATGTGACTGCTGCGCTGCGGTAGTCATTTATACAGGTTCACTTGGTGTTCTTGGGTACAGGTACAATTGTGGTTTGCTTGAAACTTGTAGGTATTACAGACTGGGTCAGGAAGAGGTTGAAAAATGTCAGTGAAGATACTTGTCAGCTGATCAGCACATGCTCTGAGTACCTGTCCTGGTAATCCGTCTGACCCTGTGGCCTCGTGAATGTTAGCCTGTTTAAAGGTCATACTCACGTCGGCCACAGAGAGCGTGACCATACAGTCGTACGGAACAGCTGTTGCACTCACGCATGGTTCAATGTTGCTTGCCTCAAAGCGAGCATAAAGGCATTCAAATTGTTTGCTAGGCTCTCGTCACTGGGCAGCTCATGGCCGGGTTTCCCTTTTTTTTTGTCTGTGATAGTTTGCAAGCCTTGCCACATCCGATGAGCGTCAGAGCCGGTGTAGTAGGGTTCGGTTTTAGTCATGTGTTGACACTGCCTGTTTGACGGTTTCTTATATGCGTCCGGATTAGTGTCCCTCCTGCCCACTTTGAGGGAGAAGTTGTCCTGGCATTACATGGCCAGGTCTCAGACCTCCCTATAGGCTGTCTCGAGCGGCAGCTCTAGCTTTTAGTTCAATGTGGATGCTGCCTGTAATCCATGGCTTCTATTTGTGATATGTACGTACGGTTACTGCAGGACGATGTCGTCAATGCACTTATTAATTCATTTTATTGTAAGCAGGCATCGGAAGGTTAGAGTTATGGTCAAATTTGCCAAATGGAGGGTGAGCCTTGTATACGTCTCTAGGTGACATGCTGGTAGAAATTAGGTGAAACAGATTTCAGTTTTCTTACATTAAAATCAGCAGCCACTAGGAGCGCAGCCACTGGATAAGCATTTGCTTATGACTCCTATACAGCTCGTTGAGTGCAGTCTTGGTTCCAGCATCAGTTTTCAGTTTGTGGTAGTAAATGGACACCTGTGAAAAATACAAAAATGTTGTATGGTTTGTTTTACAGCTTATCATGAGCTATTCTAACTAAAGCGAGCAGGACCTTGAGACTTCCTTAATATTAGAGATTGCTCACCAGCTGTTGAGTCTCACCCAGTTCTGAATGTCCCGTTGATAGGATAGTCTCGATCAGAGCTCGTCCAGTTTATTCTCTAGCGACTGTTTATTCGCCAATAGAAGGGTAGAGACTATTTTATTCTCACCGCCATAGTCTAATCAAGGTGCCTCTATCTTCGCCTTCTATGAGTGTCAGGAATTTGGGTCAGGTACGGAATAATCAATGTCTTTTGCCTCCGACTCATTGAAGTAAAGTCCTCATCCAAATCAAGGTTAGTGATAGCTGTTCTGATGTCGATCATAGGAAATGATGGCGGAAACATTATTTACAAAAAAAGTTACGATTGGCTTCCAAAAATACAATTGGTCTGGAGCCTGTAAAATGGCCGGTTTCCCGAATCATCGGCATACAGTGTTAGGGAGATTTAGGGGATCTAGAGAACTGGCGGTTGTGTAAAGCCTGTCGCATGCTTCCCAGTCTAAACAATTTGTGCAAATTGTGACGTTTTTGTCCATTTTGGTGTTCGGCAGGGTTTTTTGGGGCTGTGGTTGGCCAACTCCTGATAGCAGTGTGTCGTGGAAATTCTGCACTGAGAGAGACTTTGTAATTTCTTCAAACAATCATCTTTATTTAATATCGATTCATTTATGCAATAATGAAACCGTCAGCCCAACAGCCTTGACTGTTAGGCTGATAGCCTCCCAAACAACGAGAAACACATCTTATATAGGACACTAAGAATGCTTAGTTCCACCCCTCTCAGGCAGCTCAAAGAGCATCATAAGCCACTTTGGATTAATCTTGTCGTTAACAACACATGGTGTTATAAACCCCAACCCTGGCTTAATTTCCCTGATACCAGGATGTCTAGGAACCCTTTGTCCAGTCCATCTCTTTCCCAGTTACAACCACCCCACATCCTGTCCATGGAATTCTTCTCCCTCAGTGCACCACTGATCATAGAATGGTATGTGGCTGTAAAGTTATCACCCTCTAGTAAAACCCATTTCCTCGACACCCAGACTAGCTGCAGGAAGCTAGACTGGACACCATTAAAAACCCAGCCTTACCAGACCAGTCTTACTTTAGTTAAATATATAATCGTTCACTATTAATATAAAATAAATCAGGTAAGTATGTCATTTTTCTATCACAAGTGGCTACTGGACAGGATTCTTTAATGATGAAAGGCATTTTAGGGAAGTATGCGAGGCACAGACTGAACGAGCCGAGTATGCGAGGCACAGACTGAACGAGCCGAGTATGCGAGGCACAGACTGAACGAGCCGAGTATGCGAGGCACAGGCTGAACGAGCCGAGTATGCGAGGCACAGGCTGAACGAGCCGAGTATGCGAGGCACAGACTGAACGAGCCGAGTATGCGAGGCACAGACGACTGAACGAGCCGAGTATGCGAGGCACAGACGACTGAACGAGCCGAGTATGCGAGGCACAGACGACTGAACGAGCCGAGTATGCGAGGCACAGACGACTGAACGAGCCGAGTATGCGAGGCACAGACGACTGAACGAGCCGAGTATGCGAGGCACAGACGACTGAACGAGCCGAGTATGCGAGGCACAGACGACTGAACGAGCCGAGTATGCGAGGCACAGACGACTGAACGAGCCGAGTATGCGAGGCACAGACGACTGAACGAGCCGAGTATGCGAGGCACAGACGACTGAACGAGCCGAGTATGCGAGGCACAGACGACTGAACGAGCCGAGTATGCGAGGCACAGACGACTGAACGAGCCGAGTATGCGAGGCACAGACGACTGAACGAGCCGAGTATGCGAGCGCCTTGCATCCATAAGGAAACAGATTTGTGTGTGTGACCTGACACGTTTTCTACCCGTTTGTGTTCTAGATGTTCGTTATTGACCAGGCGGCAGGCGATAGCTGCTCCCTGAAGGAGTTCACAATCACTGGCTCCACATACGCCCCTGAGGGACAAGTGTGAGTAGAGACCACATACATAACGAACACACACGCGTGCACACACAATGAAACACACACGTGTAGTCATTATCAATACACCACAACATACCTGAGCTCACTGTTCCCCCTTTTTCATGGCTGTTGTCTTTTCTTCCAGGTACCATGATGGTAAACCAGTCAAGTCCTCCCAGTATGATGGCTTAGTTGAGATGGCCTCCATCTGTGCCTTATGTAACGACTCCTCCCTGGATTACAATGAGGTTTATGTCCTTTATAACTGTTATGTTCCTGCTGGTCGAAAAGGCCTGTCACATAAGCCTTTATCAGTGGTTCATTTATTATTTTGAATATCAGTAGTCTTCTCCATTATGTTGTGGATACACAAGTTAACTGTTTTTTTAGTCGTTTATTGCTACTATTTGTGTGTGTGTGTGTGTGTGTGTGTGCGCGTGTTTTCTCCACAGATAAAAGGTGTGTATGAGAAGGTTGGTGAGGCTACAGAGACTGCCCTCACCTGCCTGGTGGAGAAGATGAACGTGTTTGACACCGACGTCAAGGGCCTGTCCAAGATCGAGAGAGCCAATGCCTGCAACTCTGTAAGCCACCGTCAGCTACTCTCTTAACCCCAACATGATTCTCCTGTGAAACTATTATAAAACTGTGTGTTGGTCCCAAATGTCAACCTATTACCTTTTATAGTGCACTAAGTTTGACCTGGGCCCTATGGGGCATGATGGTCAAAAGTAGTGCACTATAAAAGGAATAGGGTGCCATTTAGGACTTATGCCTGAGTGTGGTCCAATTCCATCAGAGATCCACAGGCTGTTGTTCCACTCCTTGTTAAGGATGTGTTGGTGTGTGTTTCTTCACTGTGTGGTACAGGTGATCAAGCAGCTGATGAAGAAGGAGTTCACCCTGGAGTTCTCCAGAGACAGGAAGTCAATGTCTGTGTACTGCACACCCAACAAGGCCCACTCCTCCATTGGCAAGATGTTTGTTAAGGTAATTATTAGCATCCATCTACAGTATTTATTGGCTTGTAGACCATATGGACACGGGAGAAATGCCTTATATAGTGCACTACTTTTGACCAGGGCCCAGTAGGTCACTATATAGGGAATAGGGTGTCATTTTGGACACGGTTCTAGATGCCGCTTCATAATAACTATGATGAATTATAGGATTTTGATACATGTGTTTGTACTTTAAGAACCGGTGTCATTTTGTAGTTGTAATGTACAGTATGTAGGAAATGAGCAGAGGATAATGTTTTATTTCCTCTGGTTTGAGTTCCTGTCTCTGTCCCTCACTCTCCAGGGAGCCCCAGAAGGAGTGCTTGACAGGTGCACTCACATCCGTGTGGGCGGGAACAAGGTGCCCCTGACCCCGGGCATCAAGGACAAGGTATTGTCAGTGATCAGGGAGTACGGGACGGGGCGTGACACACTGCGCTGCCTGGCCCTGGCCACAAAGGACAACCCTATTGCCAAAGAGGACATGGTGTTGGAAGACTCAAACCGCTTCATTGAATACGAGGTGAGGGAGTGGGGGTCATAATGCAGTAAGAGTGACAGAAATAGCAGAGCATTTATTCAGAGAACTTATGTATTTTCACACCTTAGATACTTGGGGTAACTGTATAGAAGTAACATGATGAGGCTGCAAAAATAAGTGTATATTGCAAAAACAAAATATTTCGATCATACGGATGAAGCCTTGTGAGTTAGTCAAATCCAGGACTCTGGTCTGACTGTCTCTCTTCCCAGATGGACCTGACGTTCGTGGGTTGCGTGGGCATGCTGGACCCTCCCAGGGCGGAGGTTGCCGCCTCCATCAAGCTGTGCCGCCTGGCCGGCATCCGCGTCATCATGATCACCGGCGACAACAAAGGCACAGCCATTGCCATCTGCCGCCGCATCGGTATCTTCAGTGACAAAGACGATGTCTCCTCCATGGCCTTCACCGGCCGCGAGTTTGACGACTTGTCGCCGGCTGCCCAGAGAGACGCGGTGGTCAATGCACGCTGCTTTGCCCGTGTGGAGCCGTCCCACAAGTCCAAGATTGTGGAGTTCCTACAGTCCATGGACGAGATCACGGCAATGGTGAGTGAGACGAGGTCCTCTTGAGACCTGCCTCATCAGTTTCTGTGCAGCGTTGAGCTGAAACTACACTTTGTGGTTCGGCTTTCATGAAGAGCCCTCAGCATGTCTTGTAACCTCTAATCCATATGTGATTAGTCTAAAAGCTTTAAAGCGATCCTGTAGAAAAGTAGATGGCTAACCACGCCCTGTCCTTTCCCCATGACCAGACTGGTGATGGTGTGAATGACGCCCCTGCTTTGAAGAAGGCAGAGATTGGCATCGCCATGGGTTCAGGCACGGCTGTAGCTAAGTCAGCCTCTGAGATGGTCCTGGCTGATGACAACTTCTCTACCATCGTGGCGGCTGTGGAGGAGGGCAGGGCCATCTACAACAACATGAAGCAGTTCATCCGTTATCTCATCTCCTCCAACGTGGGAGAGGTCGTCTGGTAAGGATCACGGCTTTGTCCCAAATGGCTCCCTATTTACAGTTAAAGCTCACTACCTTTTGACCCGATAGGGTCTGAGGTCAATAGTTGTGCACTATGTAGGGACTGGTTGTCATTTATCACAACCCCACATCCCTCAGTAAGAAAATCAACAAATCGATGTCAGTTCCAGGGTTAACAAGCCTTCATCCTCACGTAAATGTTATTCTACCATTCCTACAGCATCTTCCTGACGGCTGCTCTAGGCTTCCCCGAGGCTCTGATCCCTGTCCAGCTGCTGTGGGTAAACCTGGTAACGGACGGCCTCCCGGCCACTGCCCTGGGCTTCAACCCCCCTGACCTGGACATCATGAACAAGGTCCCCCGCAACGCCCGCGAGCCCCTCATCTCTGGATGGCTCTTTTTCAGATACCTCGCCATCGGATGTGAGTTCACTTGCCCTCTGTGGAGAAAACCTTCACAAAATTGAAATATGGCTTAGTTGAACAAGTGTTTAGGCTGTTGTGTGTATCCAGATAGCCATGTGTGACTCCTGTGCTCTGCCTCTTCAGGCTATGTGGGTGTGGCTACAGTCGGTGCTGCTACCTGGTGGTTCGTCGCTGCTGAGGACGGACCCAGGATCACCTTTTACCAACTGGTAGGAGAACAATACCAATACAACGCACACACACACACTCAAACGCATAGACGTACTGAGCTGGTTTTTCTCCTCTGCCCACAGAGCCACTTCCTGCAGTGTGGTCCTGACAACCCAGAGTTTGATGGTTTGAAGTGTGAGCTGTTTGAGTCCCCCTACCCAATGACCATGGCCCTGTCTGTGCTTGTCACCATCGAGATGTGCAACGCCCTCAACAGGTCAGATATGCCGCTACATCTTTCGCGTTACCTCTCTCTTTTTGAAGTTCCTATCACTGTTGCTTTAGGCTTGACACTAGTAGCATAATGTTGTGAGATTAATCTGGTACACATGGTCAAATGATGGACAAATGGCTCCCAAATGGGTTTTCAATCAGTGACTTAACCCAGTTGTTCTCTCTGTTTCCCTCAGTGTGTCAGAGAACCAGTCCCTGCTGCGTATGCCCCCCTGGGAGAACGTGTGGCTGCTGGGAGCCATCTGCCTCTCCATGTCCCTGCACTTCCTTATCCTCTACGTGGAGCCCCTGCCGGTGAGACTACCTGCAATAATATAAAAATACAAATAATTTCTAGAACAATTAAATGCTAGTGTAACGGGTGGGATTGGTGGAGAAACTGAAAAAGCAGGAGAGGTTGTCCTCACCCATGTTGCTACCTTCTCCTCTACAGATCATCTTCCAGATCACCCCTCTGAACCTGACCCAGTGGCTGATGGTGCTGAAGCTCTCCCTGCCCGTCCTCCTGCTGGACGAGGTCCTAAAGTTAGCAGCCAGGAACTACATGGAGAACTACCCTGGTAAAGAGCTGGAGAAGCCCAGCAGCAAAGGCTGCTCTCTGTCTGCATGTTTGGAGGGCATCTCCTGGCCCTTTGTGGCCCTCACCCTCCCCCTGGTGCTGTGGATTTACAGCACCGACACTAACATGGCAGACATGTTCTGGTCCTGACTGACTTGAGCACAACCCCCCCCCCTCTCCTCCTGTGTGTGCATAGTTAGTGTATGTGTTTGTGTAGACTTGGAGTGTGCCTGCCGAGTGTGCATGAGAAGGACCTAGTTAAACACAAACTTAAAAAATAATATTCAAAAATCTTTTTGAAATTGTGAGGCTTTAGTGTGAGTGTCAGTTTGACCGTCACTCCTGTAGCTGTGGACTTTTTGCTGGTTCAAACAGAAAATAATGTTGTCCGCTCTTGTTGTCTATTTCCTTTTTAAATTAGATTTTTTTTTAATGATTTGGGATTATCACTTTCTCTTTCACTGCAGTACAAATAATATTTTTGCGCTGCCCTTTTCATATTAGTAAACAAATTAGATATTTAAAAGCAGTCCATTGACCTGTACAGAGATTAACACTATTTTATGCAAGGTTTTTTTTGTTCATCATTTTGTAAATTGTTGGAATGGATTGCAGGAGGAGTGGCTAAGAGAACGGGTAGGGTCACCTTTTAATGTTTACTGTTGTCTTCAGTATTAACTTAGAACTCTTTCAGAGCCAATGGGCAAGCACTAGATAGCAGGAGGTGGGTAAGATAAGTGATTGTGTATGCATAGCTGAAAACGAAACAGAAGTATCCTGAAAATGGAAGCTACATGTTCTTTAACCTAGCATGAACTGTACTGGGGTTTTCATTTAGGATTTAGTCGTCTCCCCCATATCAATGTAAAAAAACAAACTTTTTGGTTTGAAAAGCCAGTTTTTCTGCTGTAGGCAGAGCACAGCTACCTCAATGCAATCCATTTTGCTCATTTCTAGATTATTTTCCCTACATGGCTTTAGTCTTTATTCAACATTTAGTCCATATAGTTGACACTTGATGTGTGCCCCTATTTCCTTGTGCAGAAAACAAAAATCTAATTGGCCTTCCCTCAGTGATTTATTTTTTAAGGGTATTTTGTCTTTGTATTTTTTATTTTACTTGACTTTTATTACATGTATTGTTGTGTTGTTGGCAGGATTGGGTTTAGGATGTAAATGTTGCTGTCTTTGTGGGTCATAATTTTGATTCAAAGGAGAGAAAAGGCTACATAATTTTTTACTTTAAAAATACAGGTTTTCCAATTGACTACTCCAACCATGAACTTGCGACACAAAAATCCCCCAAGGTTTTGTTTTTTATATTTCAAGAAAAATACACTCATGAACCCTTTGAATCAAAGTGTTTTTGTCTTTCTTTACCTGGACTGAGTGAACGTGGTGTCCAGATCATTTCTATACAGTGTGGTTTTTGTATGGGCACATACTTGAATATAAATAATGTACAGTGTCTTTGAATGCTCCATCCTTATTGGGTGCAACTTAGCTGGCTGGGTGTGTTTATACAGAACTCTGATCTAGAGTATTTTTTTTCCCTCCGGAGGGCTTACAAGTCTGAAAGGTACCATATACCTTTACAATAGTAGTCCCAAGGAGTCCATACCATCACACTAGTATTATTGTCTACTAAATAGGTCTGCTTTTCAGCAATCCAACATGGAAACATACCCCTGTGAAGCATGTCTTTGGTAGATGCCTTGGTTTGATTTCACGGTGTCTGTGTTCTTTAACAACTGTGTGCTTTCTCCTTCAATGCCTTCCACTGGCTTCCCTTTTCACTAGTGAGTATTCCCTTCCACCACCACACTCCTTAACACACCAATCACTTCACATCAAAAATGTACAATGGAGAGATGACCCCCTAGCTATAACATTTTGATCAACTACAGTCAGCATATATTTTTGCGTTACATGATTTCCTTTGACCAGCTGAGACCATTAGATCAATACATTTCTGCTGTTCTTGTCCATCTGGTGCTCAGGCAGCTTTCTGCTGTTGCTGCAACTTGTTGACGGCCAGGGCTGCCGCTCATCAGATTTAATTCACTTGTCTCTGACAGGCTATATCGATTCAGGATGGGCTTTTGACTGATGAGAGGCTTTAAAAAAACATCTATTCAGTGCACACTAAAACCAGGACTCTGTAAAATGTTTTGACAGGCAGCCAATTCTGATCTCTTTTCCACTTATTGGTCTTTTGACCTAGCAGATCTTTTCACATCAGATCTTTTTCAGAGCGAAAAAATATCAATGGGGCTGCATGTCTGAACGCAGCCATAGAAGTCTGAGTTAGTTGGTTATGTTGTGGTTGATATTGGAATGAGGATATTTCAAGCCATGTCTACGTCATATTCCTGTTTTTCTTTGTCACCATTCTTCTAATGGACTTTATATGAGTGTCTATTTTCTCGCACACTTGCATCTTAAGCTCCCACACAATCGCAGATATCAGTGTGGGTGTCAAATCTAGTGTTTTGTTGCATGGGAATATACTGGATCTAGTCTTTTGGCAATGCAGTAGAAATATATTTTTTAGACATGTTTTTCTGTTCTGATATTTTTTACTCATCATATTTTCCCTTTCTCTACAGGTGATGACTAAAACCTGCCATTCCATCTAGTCTGATATGATAGCTGTAGAGACTAACTGTCCTGTTCAGCATGTGTGTTCTGGGTAGCATTACACCTCGGATATCTTGACCCGCACTGTATATCAGTGGAGGCTATAGGAGGACGGGTCCATTTGTAATGGCTGAAATGGAAATAATGGAATGGGATCAAACATGGAAACTACGTTTGACTCTGTTCCATGAATTCCATTCCAGCCATTACAATGGGCCCGTCCTATAGCTCTTCCCACCAGCCTCCTCTGTATATGTGACCTTTCCAGACATGGGTACAATGCATTTATAGTATTTTCAAATGTTATGGGGGAAAAAATGACCAAATAGTAAGTGGAATGATATGGTGTGGGATTGGAGGGTGGGTGGGGGTCTAAATGACTTCTTATATCGTGGTTAGACTTGGGGGAAATGGTGTTGTTTTGGATTCTTATATGCAGGGGAAGCCTTCCATGTCCCTGACATTCCTCCCTGCGTCTTCCTACCTTCAGTATTTCATACCAGGTTGACTAGTTTTATATCCATGTACAATACACAGTAGTGCATGCCCTCCAGCTGTGAGTAGCCATGCAATTTATCTAGATTTCTATAGTAAAATATTGTACAGAACTGCTTGACACGATAGTAGATTTTAGTTAAATACTACAGTATCACTAATACTATTAAGTGTTTATCACTGATCAGAAACATTTCCTATTGTTTGGGAATTTGCACAGTACTGGGCCAGAATACACTGATGTCTGTGGAGTCTGAACTTTAACAATATTACCACTCTTCTACTAATAGTTGTGAGAAACCAGGACAGAAGACTGGCTTTGATTTATTAGTGACTTGCAATATAGCTGTGTTCTATACCAGTTGAATAAAATTGTCCCTTTTTGTCTTATCATGCAATATCATGAAGCTGCAGTTAAACAGATGTGTTAACATAGTGGGGAGTTAACAGGAACATCTGTACATTTGATTGATCATTACCTGTGCTCAATGATTGTAACATGCATCACGGAGATTGTGGTTTCAGTTTAATAAACTATTAACTTTATTTGGGTCTTGTAGTCTTTGTTGTCACACCAACTCATTGTTTGCCATATGTGTTTGACTTGGCAATGGAGTTGGCAAGTGTGCAAATACACTAAACAAAAATATAACTGCAACAATTTCAAAGATTTTTCTGATTTACAGTTCATATAAGGAAATCAGTAAATTGAAAAAAATCCATTAGGCCCTAATCTATGGATTTTACATGACTGGAAACAGATATGCATCTGTGGTCACCAGATACCGTAAGAAAAGAATAATAAGGGTGTGGATAAGAAAATCAGTCAGTAGTGGGTGTGACCATTTGCCTCATGCAGCACATCTTTGCATAGAGTTGATTGTGGCCTATGGAATGTTGTCCCACTCTTCAATGACTGAAGTTGCTGGATATTGGTGGGAACTGGAACACGCTGATGATCCAGAGGATCACAAAAGTGCTCAATGGGTGACATGTCTGGTGAGTATGCAGGCCATGGAAGAACTGGGACATTATCCGCTTCCAGTAATTGTGTACAGATCCTTGTGTCTTGGCAGTGTATTATCATGCTGAAACATAAGGGGATGGCGCCGGATGAATGGCACGACAATGGGCCTCAGGATCTCATCACGGTATCTCTCTGCATTCAAATTGGCATCGGTAAAATGTAATTGTGTTGTCCGTAGCTTATGCCTGCCCATACCATAAACCAACTGCCACCATGTGGCACTCTGTTCACAACATTAACAGCAAAATCACCAACAAAACGCCATACACATTGTCTATCTGCTCGGTACAGTTGAAACCGGGATTCATCCGTAAAGATTACACTTCTCCAGCGTGCCAGTGGCCATCGAAGGTGAGCATTTTCCCACTGAAGTCTGTTACGATGCCTAACTACAGTCAGGTCAAGACCCTGGTAAGGATGACAAGCATGCATATCTTTCAAATCATGTTTTTATGAAGCCCTTTTTACATCAGCAGCCTAAAACCATAAACATTAACAAACGCAGATGTAGAAGCACAGTGGCTAGAAAAAACTCCCTAGAAAGGCAGGAACCTAAGGACACCTAGAGAGGAACCAGGCTCTGAGGGGTGGCTAGTCCTCTTCTGGTTGTGCCCGGTGGAGATATAAGAGTACATGGCCATTAAGGCCACATTGTTCTTCAAGATGTTCAAGCGTTTGTAGATGACCAGCAGGGTCAAATAATAATCACAGTGCTTGTAGAGCGTGCAACAGGTCAGCTCCTCACGAGTAAATGTCAGTTGGCTTTCAGAGGTCGAGATAGCAGGTGTGGTAGAGAGCGAGAGAGAGAGGATTGAAAACAAGAGGTCCGGGACAAGGTACAGTAGCACGTCCGGTAATCAGGTCAGGGTTCAATAGCCATAGGCAAAACAGCAGAAACTGGATCAGCAGCACAACCAGGTGGACTGGGGACAGCCAGGAGTTTTCAGGCCAGGTAGTCCTGAGGCATGATCCTCGGGCTCAGGTCCTTAGAGAGAGCGAGAGAGATGGAGAATTAGAGGGAGGAGCATACTTAAATTCACACAGGACACCAGATAAGACAGGAGAATTTCACCAGATAGGACAGACTGACCATAGCCCCCCAGCACAGTCTATTGAAGGATCTT
This sequence comes from Oncorhynchus masou masou, assembly GCF_036934945.1. Taxonomy (NCBI): domain Eukaryota; kingdom Metazoa; phylum Chordata; class Actinopteri; order Salmoniformes; family Salmonidae; genus Oncorhynchus; species Oncorhynchus masou. Next base: position 61,904,410 of record NC_088239.1, read on the forward strand.
TCATTTCAGCTCATGACTCTTTGGACCAACACTCTTTACATGTTGCGTTTATATTTGTGTTCAGTACAGCTAACCCAAGATAGTTCATCTGTGTCGTTTACAGTGGGAGAAAATGAAGTGTGCAGAACAAGCAAGGTAGGCGGGTTGTAACATATTTCCGTTAGGGAATGCCTCCTCTGTGAAGTAAGCTTGTGCACAAACTCAAATCGACCTTGCATTCCTAGACAACACGATTATTTAAATCTTAGTGCACTGTGTTCATAACATATTCTAGTTTTGGGAACAGGTATTTTTTGGGAATTGGTCTTTTGACCAATCAGATCTGTTCTGAACAAATATATATGTTGTGATTGGTCAAAAGAACAATTACTGGAAAAAAATATCTGGAATTGGCTGCGCAGCTAAAAATCACCAGATCTCAGCCGAATTGAACACTGTAGGCAGCGAAGCAAGTGTGCCTCATACTAGGTTATGTTTGCACCTAGCATAATTGGTCTTTTGACCAATCAGATCAGTTCTGAACAAATATATATGTTGTGATTGGTCAAAAGACCAATTAGGTGGACAAATATTAGAACTGGGGTATGTTACGTTTAATACTGGAAAGCAGTGTGCCGATACGTGCCTGGTTCACAGTGGTGGAAAAAGTACCCAACTGTCATACATGAGTCAAGTTTTTTATTTATTTTTTATTTCACCTTTATTTATCCAGGTAGGATAGTTGAGAACAAGTTCTCATTTGCAACTGCGACCTGGCCAAGATAAAGCATAGCAGTATGAACAGACAACACAGAGTTACACATGGAGTAAACAATAAACAAGTCAATAACACAGTAGAAAAAAAGAGTCTATGTACATTGTGTGCAAAAGGCATGAGGAGGTAGGCAAATAATTACAATTTTGCAGATTAACACTGGAGTGATAAATGATCAGATGGTCATGTACAGGTAGAGATATTGGTGCGCAAAAGAGCAGAAAAGTAAATAAATAAAAACAGTATGGGGATGAGGTAGGTAAAATTGGGTGGGCTATTTACCGATAGACTATGTACAGTTGCAGCGATCGGTTAGCTGCTCAGATAGCAGATGTTTGAAGTTGGTGAGGGAGATAAAAGTCTCCAACTTAAGCGATTTTTGCAATTCGTTCCAGTCACAGGCAGCAGAGAACTGGAGCGAAAGGCGGCCAAATGAGGTGTTGGCTTTAGGGATGATCAGTGAGATACACCTGCGCGTGCTACGGGTGGGTGTTGCCATCGTGACCAGTGAGCTGAGATAAGGCGGAGCTTTACCTAGCATGGACTTGTAGATGACCTGGAACCAGTGGGTCTGGCAACCAATATGTAGCGAGGGCCAGCCGACTAGAGCATACAAGTCGCAGTGGTGGGTGGTATAAGGTGCTTTAGTGACAAAACGGATGGCACTGTGATAAACTGCATCCAGTTTGCTGAGTAGAGTGTTGGAAGCTATTTTGTAGATGACGTCGCCGAAGTCGAGGATCGGTAGGATAGAAGTAAAGATACCTTAATAGAAAATGACTCAAGTAAAAGTAAGTCACCCAGTAAAATTCTACTTGAGTAAAGGTCTAAAAGTATTTGGTTTAAAATATACTTTTAAGTATCAAAAGTAAAAGTATAAATAATTTCAAATTCCTTATATTAAGCAAACAAGATGGCACCATTTTTTTTAATTCATGGAAAGCCACGGGCACACCAACATTTAGACACAATTTACAAAGGAAGTATGTGTGTTTAGTAATCTGCCACAAGAGAGGCAATACAGATGACCAGGGATGTTCGGTTGATAAATGGGTGAATGTAACTAATCTCAGCAAAAAAAGAAACGTCCCTTTTTCAGGACCATGTCTTTCAAAGGTAATTCGTAAAAATCCAAATAACTTCACAGATCTTCATTGTAAAAATGTGAAACACTGTTTCCCATGCTTGTTCAATGAACCATAAACAATTAATGAACATGCACCTGTGGAACAGTCGTTAAGACACTAACAGTTAACAGACGGTAGGCAATTAAGGTCACAGTTATGAAAACTTAGGACACTAAAGAGGCCTTTCTACTGACTATGAAAATCACCAAAAGAAAGATGCCCAGGGTCCCTGCTCATCTGCGTGAACGTGTCTTAGGCATGCTGCAAGGAGGCATGAGGACTACAAATGTGGCCAGGGCAATACATTGCAATGTCCGTACTGTGAGACGCCTAAGATGGCGCTACAGGGAGACAGGATGGACACCTGATCTTCCTCACAGTGGCAGACCACGTGTAACAACACCTGCACAGGATCGGTACATCCAAACATCACACCTGCAGGACAGGTAGGACAGACATCACCGGCAACAACGTCTCCTATGGGCACAAACCCACCGTCGCTGGACCAGACAGGACTTGCTAAAAGTGCTCTTCACTCACGTGTTGCGGTTTTGTCTCACCAGGGGTGATTGTCGGATTCACGTTTATCGTCGAAGGCATGAGCGATACACCGAGGCCTGTACTCTGGAGCAGGATCGATTTGGAGGTGGAGGGTCCGTCATGATCTGGGGTGGTGTGTCACAGCATCATCGGACTGAGCTTGTTGTCATTGCAGGCAATCGCAACGCTGTGCGTTACAGGGAAGACCTCCTCCTCCCTCATGTACTCTACCCTTCCTGCAGGCTCATCCTGACATGACACTCCAGCATGACAATGCCACCAGCCATACTGCTCGTTCTGTGTGATGTCCTACAAGACAGGGATGTCAGTATTCTGCCATGACCAGTGAAGAGCCTGGATCTCAATCCCGTTGAGCACGTCTGGGACCTGTTGCATCGGAGGGTGAGGGCTAAGATCATTCCCCCCAGAAATGTCCATGAACTTGCAGGTGCCTTGGTGGAAGAGTGGGGTAATATCTCACAGCAGGAACTGGCAAATCTGGTGCAGTTCAGATGCACTGCAGTACTTAATGCAGCTGGTGGCCACACCAGATACTGACTGTTACTTTTAATTTTCATCCCCCCTTTGTTCAGGAACACATTATTCAATTTCTGTTAGTCACATGTCTGTGGAACTTGTTCAGTTTATGTCTCAGTTGTTGAATCTTGTTATGTTCATTTAAATATTTACACATGTTAAGTTTGTTGAAAATAAACGCAGTTGACAGTGAGAGGACGTTTCTTATTTTGCTGAGTTTATTTTCCTGTCCTGCTCAGCATTCAAAATGTACTTTTGGATGTAATGGAAAATTTATGGAGAGTACGATATTTTCTTAAGGAATGTAGTGAAGTAAAAGTAGTTAAATATAAATAATAAAGTACAGATACCACCAAAAACTACTTAAGTAGTGTTTTGAAGTATTTTTACTTAAGTACTTTACACCACTGCACTTTCAGAACAACGTTCAAAACAACAGGAGACGCGGAAATCTCTGACTTCCGACTTCAGTGCGTTCAGGACAACTGGGAAGTCGGAAAAAAACGAGCCTCGACTGGGAAAAATCGTTTTGAACGGTCATCCAACTCGGAATTCCAACTCGCGAACTCGGGCCTCTTTGTAAAACTCCTATTGACTGATCTGAATATCACTGACGTCATGATTTGACCTTGAACATCATCAACGATGTCCGAAGCTTCGTTTGATCATGCTTTTTAAAACCATGTGTTGAAAAATGCGAGATCCCACTGATTTCGCCTTGTTTCCGGTACTTTATTCAATTTAACTGCTTTCAAACACCCACCTGTACAGGAAATCGTACTTATCGTAGATATATTTAGGAATTTGTGCAAGGACTTTCACCTGACTGGTAGTTCACAATGGGAACTATGGAACATTCAGGGACGTGAGGGTATGACGTCGAATTCTTCTTTAGGAACACTATTTTGAAAAAAGTTTTTTTGTCTGAAGCATCCTAAATAATGTCATAGATTCCACTTTGGAAAAATAGTACGTTTGAAGGCAAAAAGTGTAGGCTATTAAAACCAAAGATTTACCGCTGCACCACAGATAAGTGGAGAAAAACTCTAATAATCACACATTGCTATTTATTGCTGTCCAGCAGATGTCACTAATATGCATTGTGAACAGATAATGAATCACCTAGTAAATAACCTATTTTTGAGACAATTGGCTGGAAAGCCTCAATGCTTCAGGAAGCTTCGTTTCCTCATCTCTCTCTCTCAATTAAATTTAAGGGCTTTATTGGCATATGTTAACGTTGCCATAGCAAGTTAACTAGATAATAAACAGAAGTGAAGTAAACAATAAAAATGAACAGTAAACATTAACAAAGTTCCAAAAGAACAAAGACATTACAAATGTAATTTTATGTGCAAATAGTTAAAGTAGAAAAGGGAAAACAAACATGGGTTGTATTTACAATGGTGTTTGTTCTTCACTGGTTGCCCTTTTCTTGTGGCAACAGGTCACACACCTTGCTGCTGTGATGGCACACTGTGGTATTTTCCCAATAGGTATGGGAGTTTATCAAAATTGGGTTTGTTTTTTCAAATTCTTTGTGGATCTGTGTAATCTCAGGGAAATATGGGTTCTCTCCCTCCCTCTTTCAAAGTCACTAAGATCTCTTCTAGCCATGCTAGCCAAAATAATGGGCAACTGATCCTAGGCATTATGGGATGCTAATACACCTGTGTGGAAGCACCTGCTTTCAATATACTTTGCATCCCTTATTTACTCAAACGTTTGCTTTATTTTGGCAGTTACCTGTATGTAGCATGTCAGCTAATTAGATTGGACATAGAAAGCAGTTATCTAAAGTACTTAAGTAAAAATACTTGAAAGTACTACTTCCATCATTTTTTGGGGTATGTGTACTTTTGATAACTTTTACTTCACTAAATTCCTAAAGAAAATAATATACTTTTTACTCCATACATTTTTGCTAAAACCCCAAAGTACTTGTTACATTTTGAATGCATTTCAAGAGAACATTCCTGGTCGTCCTTACTGCCTCTGATCTGGTGGACTCACTAAACACATTCTTCATTTGTAAATTATGTCTGTGTTGAAGTGTGCCCCTGGATATCCGTCAACAACAAAAAGGTTCCATCTGGTTTGCTTAATATAAGGAATTTTTAACTATTCATACCATACTAAAGTATATTTTTAGAAATTACATTTACATTTGATACTTAAGTATATTTAAAATCAAATACTTCTCCTCAAGTAGTATTTTACTGGGCGACTTTAATTTTCTATGAAGGTATCTTTACTTTTACTCAAGTATGACAATTGGGTACTTTTTCCACAATAGAAAGTTACTATTGTACTACAACTACCGTACTCCTATATTGTGGACTTGTCGATTTGAATGGAGTTTATTTAAGCAATAAGGCCAAGGGAGTGTGGTATATGGCCAATATACCACGGCTAAGGGCTGTTCTTACACATGATACAACACGGAGTGTCTGGACACAGCCCTTAGCCGTGGTATATTGGCTATATATCACAAACAACTGTTTACCAACGTAGCAGTAAAAATAACTGTTTGGTCATACCTGTGATATACCACGGCTGTCAGCCAATTAGCATTCAGGGATCGAACCACCCTGTTTAAAATAATCATTAGCCTACTGTATCCACTTTACGTGAACAGCCCACAAGGTGGCATTGTGGTGTCATATTAGGCATTCCGGAAGTGCCATTCGCCCAGAAGTATCACACCTGCACGGGGGGTTGATTTCAATTACTGTAGCATATAATTTGCATTTTCTCAGTCCATACGAAGAGAATAATGCAACAATAGATTATTAACTCTCCATTCTATCATCTAAGCTGCAATGCTCAAATAAAGACAGATATAAATGGAATATAATATAGGCTACATCCAAGTTTCGCTTAGATGATTATGCTTATAGGATTTACTGAAATATCAATAAATTATCTACTGCCTGATCATTGTTATGTGGAATACAGTTGAATACATTTATACCTTGTCTCTTTAATTGAACGGAAACCGAGCGCAACCACTGTCAATCATATTCCGTCTGGCCCCTCCCTTTCCTGCAGCCCTCTGTCTCCAGTACGAGACTAGAACACGCAACCACAGGGGTCCATAGGCGATGAACAGTGAAGATCTGGATAAACTGTACACTAACAATGAACCGCGAAAACATGGGATAACAAGGGAAAACAAATTATAATTTATCCTCGATTCGGGATAGGAACAAGATAAAATGAATTTGTTGTGGGGAAACCATCATTCTTTCTTTTCTCTCATTTTATGCCATTCTCCTTGGACGCTGAGCTGGAATAAAGATCTAGGAACAGCTGGAGCCGGTGATCATGGAACAGGGATGTTGTCATCTGAGTAAACGAAGTTCATCGATTATGGAATATATGGAAAAAGCTTGACTTGAATAAGACAATGGAAAGTTAGTAGTTGGAGAGCCGTTATCACTTTCTCATCACACGGGAGTTCTATATCCAGAAGATCATCCGCTCAGGAGATGTCATATTTTTTTCTGGAATAATGCAGAAGAGGCGAGACCGTCATCAAATATGATTCGTGTCTGACACATTCGCAGGTTTGAGTGATAAGCCTATTGCTATTGTTGACGATTAAATATATTGTCACTGCGAATCGGTAAAGAGGTGATAACACTTAAATTGTCAGTTTTTGAACTGGTTTAATTAACATACCATTAATATGAATGGTATTTTTCTATAGTAGTTTCTCTAGGTACATTCAGATTTTTTCCCTATTAGATACTGTATGATAGACGAGAAATAACGAGCCCGTAGACTACTGGTGACATCACCCCAGTCAGATCTACTGCTGTACAGTAAATATCAACAATGGTAGAGCCTGTGGGATTTATTGAAGCATGGAAAGCACAGTTCCCCGAGTCGGACCCCCCAAAGATGGAGCTTAGGTCAGTGGGGTGCATCGAACAGGAGCTTGAGAAGTGCAAAGCCTCCATCCGGCGGCTAGAGCTGGAGGTGAACAAGGAGCGCTTCCGTATGATCTATCTGCAGACGCTGCTGGCCAAGGAGAGGAAGAGTTATGACCGCCAGCGCTGGGGTTTCAGGAAGGCCCAGGTGAACGAGGGAGGGGACCAGGCAGGGCTTGGCGCTGAGTCTCAGCAGCCACACGTGCAGGAACAGGGGGAGCGGAGCCGGTTCCAACCGGTGGGGGAGGCTAGGTCCAAACCTAGACCCCCTCCAGCCCGGAAGTCATCCTCCCACGGAGACGGGCTGGAGCTCCAGTCTGCCTACGAGGTACCCCAGCAGGTAGAGCCCTGTGAGACAGACGGCCTCTCGCCCTCCAAACAGAAAGGAGGTATATCCCCTCGCCGCCAAAACCCACCCCCAAACAAGGACCTACTGTCTGACCCCAATGACAAGCTTGGCATGGGACTGGGGGTGGCAGCGCTAAGGTCTAACTTTGAGAGGATCAAGCGGGCAAACTCTCACTCTGCCGGGGATGGAGGGAAGAGCCAGGAGAAGCAGCAGCCCTTCTACACCAACATGGACTTCCACCATGACAGGGGCCTGGTCAGGGTCAATGACCGAGACGTCTCTGACAAGATCAGCACCCTGGGCAGCCAGGCCATGCAAATGGAGCGCAAGAGATCTCTGCACTCCCTGCCAGGCAACTTGGCCACTGTGGCAGGTGAGCTCCGCACTCGGCCTGTCTACAGGGGGCGCTCTACAGAGAGCACCTGTGGGTACGATGCTGAATACGAGGATGGGGACCCCAACCCACGCCACCCCAAGGCCAACGGGGGCAAACAGCCCCCTCCACCCCCGTGGCACCCCTCTGACTTCCAGCCTTACACCAGCGTCTACGTGGGCGGGGTGATGATGGGTGAGGGTGGGGGGGATGGAAGAGGGGGCGTCATCATGAGGGACCACATCGGAGAAGAGCACCACCTGACCTGGCCCCGGCGCTCCTACTCTCCCGGTAGCTTTGAGGACGTGGGGGGCGGAGGCGGCGGCTACACACCAGACTGTAGTTCCAATGAGAATCTAACATCCAGTGAGGAGGACTTCTCGTCTGGCCAGTCCAGCCATGTGTCACCCAGTCCCACCACTGCCTACCGCCGGCCCTTCAGGGAGAAGAGCCGCTCACCCTCGCAGAACTCCCAGAACTCCCAGCATTCGTTTGACAGCAGCAGTCCCCCCACGCCACAGTCCCAGAAGCGCCACCACCAGCAGGGCCACGTGGTCATGTCTGAAGCTACCATTGTGAGCGTCCGCAAGACTGGCCAGATCTGGCCCCCACTCGATCCGAACTCCACACCGGCCAGCAGAGCCTCCCATGACAACAGTTTCCATGGAGACCTGGGTGAGTGGCGGCTGCCCTCTAATCTTAGCTCTAGTCGCTGCTCCGTTCATGTCTGGAGATTTAAGAGGCTGTTGCACGCTGACCGCTGCCTGGCAGGGTTGACTGACTGCCATGTATGGAGGAAGGGGGATGTGTTCATAGTCTCATCATACACACGGGTAGGATTTAGACTAGAGCATCGAAACTAGTGAAATCTAATGGTTTCAATTGCAATCTCACAACTGCTGGTCCTGGAATTGGTGCACTTGATTATTGTGTGTAGTTTCTGGTACTTTACATGTTCCTTGGCTGAAATGTCAGGTTTGACCTCCTGACTGAGAGAAACCATAGAAACCTGCCTACTCGGTGATCTCTTCACTGTCTGTTCATTACACGGTCATAGTTCCACTAAACCTTGTGAGACATGGGGCTCCTCCTAAAAATCGCAGAACAATGAATTGTGAGCATTGTTTTCTTTTGTCTGGGTAAGCAGCTTTCCCCTCCTCATTCACTCTTCTCTCAGGGCATTTTGACGCTGTTGTCTTCTCCACCTTGTCTCTGAGCAGGTACACTCTTTGTGAAGAGGATAGAGGGATACATGAGCCTCAAAGTGTGTGTGTCACTCAGTGCCTGCGTGTGTTTGTGTTTATACCTGACTGTGTCTTCTGAGTGGCCTTGTGTAGGAGAGTTACCTCTATCTTCCTGGAATGTGAGTTCAGTTGAGTGAATAACAAATGCAGTCAGTCCGAGTTGAGACAGGGAGGTCTTCCTCAGACAGACGCTTGGCTCCCAGGGTTCCGTGCGTGGAATTCCAACCACAGGTGTCTGTGAGCCTCAGCCAGCCAACCATGGGAGACAGAGTATGTGTCCCAAATGCATGCCATGTCCCCTATGCAGTGCACTACAAGAGCAGTGTACTATATGTGGGAAAGAATGCCATTTGGGACGCCGGCTGAGAGAGGCTTTTGACTCAGTCCACGACTATTTCTGAAACCCACCCAGCTTTTTTCTAAAAAGCTTTTACTGTAGTCCTGGACAAAAAAAAGCTATCTCTTCCCCTCTCTCTCGCCCCAAACAATCATCTTCAGTAATATATTTAACCTGTTTGTTGCCTCCAGGCCCAATTATGGCTGGAGCTAACAGAGTGGTTAGCTCGGAGCTAGAGGCTTGGGCGGTTGGGTTCAAATGCGCTAGCTGCAGTGGTGTCATGTGACGTGGCTCTTTCTGACCTGGTTTCCCTGGGCTTTCTGCTGACAAGGTGAGTGGCGTTTTAGAGCCCGCCCTCCCACAGCAGCCCTGGCACCCTATTAGAGCAGACCGAGCTGTGGGTCGTTGATCAAGCTGTGGGTCGTTGGCAGCAGGCACCTGTTCCTGTGCCAGGATGAGCCCTGTGTGTGTGCAGAGAGGCAGATAAGACTGTCTGTTCTGCTCCGGTGGTGGTGGTGGGGGGGGGGGGGGCAGCAGCTGCACACTAACCCCTGTACTGAGGGTGTGACAGGAAACAGACTCTCTCTCGCTCCAGCACTGGTGATGTTCTCTTTGATTGGGAATGATCTGTATTCTGCGAGTCTAAAATATCTCCTTGTATTCTTAATCATTTCAGAGTCTTCATTACTGTTGACCCATTGTCATCTATAGGGACATCATTCATGACTGTTGAATTCAGGCCTGTAGGGTATACCTGCTCTTCCAGTGACATGCGCTCACACTTGTAAAGATTGAAAGTGATGAATAGCACATAGCCACCCTCTTATTGAAAGTCCCTCCACAAACAGTGTCCATCTCTCATTTCTCTGGCCTTGCTCTATGCTAGGCTGGCTGGCTGGCTGGCTGGCTGGGGCTGCAGGCAGGCTGCACAGTAAGAGGCCTAGCATGTGGCTAACGCTCTTACTCCTTCCCAGCTGTGATCTGTGGGATTATCTCACTCTTGTCTGGTCTCTTTGTTTTAGTACATTTCACACAACAATAGGCAGAGCGGGGTCAGTTACAATGCCACAGACGATATGGGAGATTTTGCACTCATGTATTTGGGGGCTAATCTGGATTTTGAAATGTATGGAATCTGTTAGATGACGCTCCTGGGACGGAGAATAGGATATGTTTTCTGATAGTGGTTAGCTGAGTGAGGATGATGGGGAGGAGGAGGAAGAGGTTGAGGATCAGTGAACATGTTGAGGATGATGGGGAGAAAGAGGGTGAAGAGGATAAAGCTGAGGCAGAGTGCAAGGCTGATATATGGTTTCTTGCTTCACTGGTCAGGGATGCGGGGGCTGTAGAGGCACAGATGGGAAGAGCTCTCCCGTTGCGTAACAGAATACACACACACAAACAAACTCACACACATCTTGGGGCTGTAAGCAGTGGGTTTGTGTGTGCGTGCGAGTGTGTGTTTGCGCGAGTGTTTGTTTGCATGAGTGTGTGTGTGCCCAAGCGTACATGAGAGTGTGTGCATGTGTCATGACCAGGTGCTGGAGGCTGTTTGTTCGTTCTATAGCTAGCTGGGCTGTTGGATTCCTCCTCCCTATGCTGGAGTGAGTGTTCACAGTGAAATGGTCCTCTAGCAGAAGGCTTTTCTCTTAATGGCTGCCCTGACTCTGGAGAGAGCGAGAATACTCTCTGTGGACGATTTAGGCCATCTGCTAGCTAGGGCTTTTCTCCTCGTCCTCTCTACTCACTCTGTTCTTCCTCTTCTCCACTCCATGGTCTATCTATCTCCCCGTGGTAGATGCCCTTGGTGTAAACGCCAAATGAATTGTTCCATCATGTCCCTTTGGCCTGTTGAAGTGGGTGTTTTTCAGGATGAACTGTATTCATGGTGGTCAATCTAAAATGGCTAATCTTTAGATTGAGAGAGAGAGAAGGAGCGTGAAAGATGGAATTAGAGTGAGTGAGGGAAGACAACTTCTCCTTCTCAGTGCTCACATACAAGCGTCATTCAACGGAGAAGAAACCAGGAGAAGCTTGGGCTGACAAAATGTTCCAAAAATGTGTAGGATTCTAAACACAGGTACAGACAGCTAGCGTTTCTCAATGTAGCGTCAGGAAAGCAGTACAACTGACCAGATGATTTCATCATTTATGTTCAGTAAGCTTTCTGACAGACCCTCTTCCTCATGCATAGCCTGAAATAGACCTTCATCTCACCAGCAGGAGAATGGAAGGAGATTTTCTTACACAGCCAGTTGTAGCGATTCACATTCCAAGGAAAGACTTACATTTATGAAATACAGAAGATGAAAATTGGGACACACTCACTTAAACACTATCAAAAGAGAGGGGACAGAAATAGTCACATGGAAATGTAAGACTGAGGGAAGAAGTTCAAACTGAAAGTGGATGAAAGAGTTCAGGTGAGATAGAGAAGCTCATCATCTTGGCTATAAGTAGGTGGATTTTAAAGGGAGTGAAAGAGGGCTCCTCAAATGTAGGGATTATTTGAGGCAGCCTATGTTGGGTTTGTCCAATTCAATTGATCCTCTTTGGTTTACCGATGGCCTCATAAGCTTCATATCATTATCTCACATGGGTAGGGGGTAAACTGGTTACACCTACAGATTGGGTGGAATTAGACACATATCTAGGGTAAGTGTACTTATTAAGCCCACATACCCGTTAAACTCACTTCCATCTTTGGATTCAAATAATGAAGTTTTTTTGTTTAAACATTTCTGCTGTTTAGTGTTTGTTTCAACTAAATAAACAGTTCCCACTAGTGGCCATTTTCAAATACTTTATGTAATATTAAGATATTATTGTACTGATGTATGCACATGATAGCATATTTCATGGGCAGTAATGACTATTTCTTGCCAATTGAATATATGGGTTTTTCATGCCTGCATGTCACAGTCACTCAAAAGCAACATAACTTGCAACTGCATCAAGATAATAGATTTCAGGCATTCACAGCATACATTTTTTTAATGCATTTTGTCTTGTTTTACTGTTAAATGAACCTTCCATTGTATACATAGATTACATTTGTGTAAATTTGACATTTATCTCAGGTGGGCTTAAAAGGTACAGTAGCACCAAAAGCACACCCTCTATGCAGAATGTGAATGGCAATAAATACATATTGTTTGATATGATTAATACTAACTGTGTATATTTATACCCCAAACCATTGGTTTCCAAATATTTTATGAGTAGACTTTGCTATTCTCTATTTTTTACCATAAATTACTGTTGTTCCAATTAAGCCCAGTGTGCTCCTATTTAGCCCAGTGTGCTCCTATTAAGCCCAGTGTGCTCCTATTAAGCCCAGTGTGCTCCTATTAAGCCCAGTGTGCTCCAATTAAGCCCAGTGTGCTCCAATTAAGCCCAGTGTGCTCCTATTAAGCCCAGTGTGCTCCTATTAAGCCCAGTGTGCTCCAATTAAGCCCAGTGTGCTCCTATTAAGCCCAGTGTGCTCCTATTAAGCCCAGTGTGCTCCTATTAAGCCCAGTGTGCTCCAATTAAGCCCAGTGTGCTCCTATTTAGCCCAGTGTGCTCCTATTAAGCCCAGTGTGCTCCTATTAAGCCCAGTGTGCTCCTATTAAGCCCAGTGTGCTCCAATTAAGCCCAGTGTGCTCCAATTAAGCCCAGTGTGCTCCAATTAAGCCCAGTGTGCTCCTATTAAGCCCAGTGTGCTCCTATTAAGCCCAGTGTGCTCCAATTAAGCCCAGTGTGCTCCTATTAAGCCCAGTGTGCTCCAATTAAGCCCAGTGTGCTCCTATTAAGCCTGGTTTGCATTGAAACACATGGGGATAGTGTGTTGATATTCCTAATATTCAATGAACATGAGCATAAATAGTTTTTTTCTTTAGATTGAAGTTGATTAAAACACACAAACTACAGTTCTGCATATTATGCATCTGGCCCTGGTGTCTTTACCAAGATGAGGAACAATTAGAAACCTCTGTACTCTCTCCTAAACGTTTGGAGTGGACAGGTAGTCGTTGACGCAGAGTGAGAAGAATAAGAGCAGGTTTCAGGCATAACTGAGATACAGTAGAAGACCTACAAGTGATGGACAAAAAGGCAAACGAATGGTGGACAAAAATATGTCTATTGGGCGACTACTCATGCACTTTTGGGTGGGGGCATTGTCATATTGTTGTCCTTCATTCATCCAGGTGATTCTGTTTGTTGGTCCACCACCTGTACCTTTGTAATACAACAGTAGAGAGGGAGATTTGAAACAGTCTTCAGACAGGCTTTAGGAAGACTAGTTGAACTAAGCAACAATAATAGCAGTACAGCAAATGTGAATCAGCTTTCAGATAATTAATTGAAAGTTGTGTGTGTTCTCGTCTTTGTGCATGGCTTCTTATCCACAGTGGGCCAGTGGGGGTACATTTAGTTTATAACCAAGCAATAACACACGTGATTCAACCAGTCATGTCTTGATTGAAGTCTATGATTAGTTGTTTAGTTGAATCAGGTGTTTGACAAGACCTGAAGTCCACATTGATCTCTGTGTATACCATTGGGCCCTGTTATGAGGGCTTTCATGATGAATAGTAATCATCAGTTTATATTAATCTCCCCTACAATTATTACAAATAATCAAATGTTACATAAGAAATGTACATTTGGAACATTTGGAAATGAAAATAGATTATTTATAAAGTGGGCTTATTAGGAACACCCATTAAACCCACTCTGGGCATATAAATACTTCACATTTCATTTTTTCTCCACTTTTCTTACAGATATTAAGGCAGTATACAGTATTTTATAAATGTCTAAACTTAGATTTTGGTGTGCTTAATAGGTACACTTACCCTAAACGTACACACACGGCCCCTGCACCTATGACACGGATCACCTACACAGAGGGGTAGAGAGGTTGGAGGATGTATGAAACATGCAAATAACCTGCTTATACTTCTGAAATCTGAGGCCGTCGTTTATGCAATCTCTCTCATTATTTACCATTTTCATTCCCGTCATATTAACCATATCATTTAGATTTTAGCCTATTTGTTAGCCTTATTTGTCAGGTTAGGCTTTGACATGTTGATTTGCCTTGGACCTGTCTAGAGACTTTGAGAGAGAGTTGATGAGGCCTTGCCAGTATACCTGAGCATGTGTTGAAATGAGAAAGAGGTGGGCACAGCACCCCCCCCCTCCCCACAGAATGTAGAAGTCTCTTGTTTGACTTTGTCATAGACATGTGTAATCCAGGGGAACATGTATTATTTATACTACCATGATTCATTGGAAGGTCTGGGTAGGGGAATGCTGATCCAGGACCTGTTTTTTTATTCTTTGAGGCTGGTTGTCGTTGTACCAAAAACGGGCAGACCTGACCTAAGCTTAGCCTAAAGGGACACTTTGTCCACCCCACCATCCCTCCCACGGCCGGCTCCTGCCAGGGCCTTATTTTAGACAGTCACAATCCTTGGCCATCCCCAGAGTTCTTTCCTGTGTCTTGGATTGAACACAGCCTCTGGCCCTTTGTGGCTGTTGGACTACCCCCCCCCCCCCCGCTTTCTCTGTGTGTCATTGATTAAACATGTTAGTAGTTGAGATGTGATGTTGGTAGAAGTGTGTCAGTCCAGGGAGCCATGAAGCCAGGCTGTGGTGTGGTGACATATAAAGGGGCTTGGTGTCCCTGACCTCTGATTCAATCGGGACAATTTCATCACTGCCAAAGTGTGTGTATGTGGGTGACTGTACGTGTTTGTGTGCGTGCGTGTACACAGGCATCAAACACACTGACTTGAAACACATGCTTACAATACCCAGGCTTGTGAGAACTGTGAGAGATGAGCCGTGTAGTGGTGTGTGTCAGGGGAGTTTCACTCCCAATGTAAATTCTGTATGATGCAGCCATCAGCTGACATGACAGGGAACTGTAGCATGGTCACAGCAGCAGTGTCTGTGTGAATGTGAGTGGGCTGCCAGGAGGAGGAGGAGGAGGTGTGTGTGTGTGTGTGTGTGTGTGTGTGTGTGTGTGTGTGTGTGTGTGTGTGTGTGTGTGTGTGTGTGTGTGTGTGTGTGTGTGTGTGTGTGTGTGACTGCGTGTGTGTGACTGCGTGTGACTGCGTGTGTGTGTGTGACTGCGTGTGTGACTGCGTGTGTGTGTGACTGCGTGTGTGTGTGACTGCGTGTGTGTGTGTGCGTGTGTGTGTGTGACTGCGTGTGTATGTGTGCGTGTGTGTGTGTGACTGCGTGTGTGGGCGGACGATGGAGAGGAATGATTGGTTTAACAGGCATTTAAAAACAGTAAAGCAGTCAGCATTACCTCTAGCCAACCCCGCATTCACTAGTACTACTGTGTGGCACAATGACCCCTTTTTCACACTGGATTAGTGTGTGTGTGTGTGGGGGGGTTGTGTGACTGCCAGGGACTCTTAAAGGCCTTGTTCAGCCTCCACTGTTGAGTGATTGTGGCATCGGAAGCCCGTGTAACCACAGAAGGCAAACAGGGGCTGGAGTGAAACCAAAAGGCTCAGAATGGAGGAGGGGGTGGATGGAGGGTTGGATGAGAGGAGGAATGGGGGAGTGGATCTCTTCACAGAGCCAGCTGGTGAGGAGACTGCTCTTTCTCCCTCTACAGTAGAGGGAACGACGGAAGAATCCCCCCTGGTGAGCCCTGGGACCAATACTACAGGAAAATGGTCCCTTTGTTCTGGTTGAGAGAACTTCATACATGACTTGGAGCACGGTGCTAGATAGGATTAGTCGTTTTTTGTTCAGAATATCACTTGGTGAGTTGCTTGTGTTCTGTCAGACATGGTTTACAGCCTGTTTGTAGGAGTAGATGGTTGGTTTGTCTTGTGCTGTAGGATATAGCCATATTGTAGACGGCCTGGCTGGCTGTGTGTGGGCGTGATCAGGGCAGATGGGTGGGGTGTCTCCAGGCTGCAGTCAGACCTCCAGTGAGAGTCAAAATGCCTGGCTGCGGTCTGCTGTTGTTCTGGGCTGGGCATTTTATCTAGGCCTGGGGTAGAGTTGGACAATGACCCCCACCATGGGGAAGAGCAGCAGACGGAACTGCTCCCGCCCTGGACAGACGGCACAGCCCAACAGCACACACACTAGATTTCTGCTACCTGACCCGAGCCCGATGGGCCCCAACATTATACCTCAGGTTAAGGCCAGGTAGGCCAATCTTTTCATCAATAACTAGGGTACTGGCAGGGTATCACTAAATGGATCATTAACATGTTGAAGCTGAGCCATTTGCTTGTGCTCTGCTGCGAAGTACAGTCATATCTAAGATCATAACATGGTGTCAGAATAGTTTCAACCTCGTCAAATATAAGACAGGAGAGATTATTTCACAGAACATAATAATGTTTCTTGAGTTTTGTCTGAGTGACGAAAGGTAACTAACTGCTGTCTCATGTCTCGGCATTGAGCCAAGCAGAGCCGTTGCTATTGATGCTCAGACTCAGAACCACCATGAGCAGAGCGAGTGACAGACAGAGAGGAGCAG
Source organism: Oncorhynchus masou masou (assembly GCF_036934945.1). NCBI lineage: Eukaryota > Metazoa > Chordata > Actinopteri > Salmoniformes > Salmonidae > Oncorhynchus > Oncorhynchus masou. The sequence continues at coordinate 61,921,110 of NC_088239.1, forward strand.
CTAATGGATATACTAACGGAGGAAGTTATTTCTGGTTTCAGGCAGGGCCGGGCCGGGCCTTAAATTTGGCAGAAGCAATTGGGCCTGGGTAGGGTACTGCCTGAACTTCGCGGGCATGGCTAGGGCTCAAAATTCATGCGTGTGCAGGGCTCTAACACGCACGCACGCACACACACGCACACGCACACTCACACACTCACACTCACACACACACACACACACACACACACACACACACACACACACACACACACACACACACACACACACACACACACACACACACACACACACACACACACACACACAGGGTGCCAGGGGTAGTCACCCTCTCAAGTGTTTCTGTGTATGTCGGTGTGTATGTGTTTTTGCTGGTTTCCATGCCAAATCTCCAACCACAAACTTCCCTCAGTTGCAGCTATGGTGACAGACAGCTCTTGTAAGAAAAAAAAAACTGGAATATCCCTCTCATACATTCTTTTCATCACATGTCCCTGCCTGCCCTTTTAGAAAAGCGTCCATATTGGCGATCTCTGTTGGGACAAAGCCCCAGTCGCAGGCTGTAGTAGAACAAAACTGTGTTTGCATCCATCTCTACATGCTCAGCAGTCTCCACAGGCCCTTGGTCTTGTAGTGGTGTAACTGCTTCCAAATCAAACTTTATTTTCCACTTGTGCCGAATATAACAAGTGTAGACTTTACCGTGAAATGCTTACTTACAAGCCCTTTTCTTTGGGATAGGGGGCAGCATTTTTACTTTTGGATGAAAAACGTGCCCAGAGTAAACTGCCTCCTACTCAGTCCCAGATGATAATATATGCATATTATTATTAGTATTGGATAGAAAACACTCTGAAGTTTCTAAAACTGTTTGAATGATGTCTGTGAGTATAACAGAACTCATATGGCAGGCAAAAACCTGAGAAAAAATCCAAACAGGAAGTGGGAAATCGGAGGTTTGAAGTTTTTTAACTCAGCCCCTATCGAATACACAGTGGGATATTGGTTATGTTGCACTTCCTAAGGCTTCCAATAGATGTCAACTGTCGTTACAACGTTGTTTCAGGCTTCTACTGTGAAGGGGGGCAGAATGAGAGGGGAATGAGTCAGAGGTCTGCCAGCAGCCTCGTTCCCAGTCACGCATTCACATGAGAGGTAGCTCTCGTTCCATTGCTTTTCTACAGACAATGGAATTCTCCGGTTGGAACATTATTGAACATTTATGCTAAAAACATCCTAAAGATTTATTCTATACATAGTTTGATATGTTTCTACCACCAGTAATATAACTTTTTGGAATTTTCGTCCGACCTTTCCGCTGTAAGTTGTACGCGCGTTTCGATTTATTTACCAAACGGCCAAACAAAAGGAGGTACAGTGGGGAGAACAAGTATTTGATACACTGCCGATTTTGCAGGTTTTCCTACTAAGCATGTAGAGGTCTGTAATTTTTATCATAGGTACACTTCAACTGTGAGAGACGAAATCTAAAACAAAAATCCAAAAAATCACACATTGTATGATTTTTAAGTAATTAATTTGCATTTTATTGCATGACATAAGTATTTGATATATCAGAAAAGCAGAACTCATATTTGTTACAGAAACCATTGTTTGCAATTACAGAGATCATATGTTTCCTGTAGTTCTTGACCAGGTTTGCATGCACTGCAGCAGGGATTTTGGCCCACTCCTCCATACGGGCCTTCTCCAGATCCTTCAGGTTTCGGGGCTGTCGCTGGTCAACACGGACTTTCAACTCCCTCCAAAGATTTTCTATGAGGTTGAGATCTGGAGACTGGCTAGGCCACTCCAGGACCTTGAAATGCTTCTTACGAAGCCACTCCTTCGTTGCCCGGGCGGTGTGTTTGGGATCATTGTCATGCTGAAAGACCCAGCCACGTTTCATCTTCAATGCCCTTGCTGATAGAAGGAGGTTTTCACTCAAAATCTCACGATACATGGCCCCATTCATTCTTTCCTTTACACGGATCAGTCGTCCTGGTCCCTTTGCAGAAAAACAGCCCCAAAGCATGATTTTTCCACCCCCATGCTTCACAGTAGGTATGGTGCTCTTTGGATGCAATTCAGCATTCTTTGTCCTCCAAACGCGATGAGTTGAGTTTTTACCAAAAAGTTATATTTTGGTTTCATCTGACCATATGACATTCTCCCAATCTTCTTCTGGATCATCCAAATGCTCTCTAGCAAACCTCAGACGGGCCTGGACATGTACTGGCTTAAGCAGGGGGACACGCCTGGCACTGCAGGATTTGAGTCTTGTGATAATTCTTGTGATAATTCCGTTCTTGTGATAATTTTGACCCCACGGGGTGAGATCTTGCGTGGAGCCCCAGATCGAGGGAGATTATCACTGGTCTTGTATGTCTTCCATTTCCTAATAATTGCTCCCACAGTTTATTTCTTCAAACCAAGCTGCTTACCTATTGCAGATTCATTCTTCCCAGCTTTGTGCAGGTCTACAATTTTGTTTCTGGTGTCTTTTGACAGCTCTTTGGTCTTGGCCATAGTGGAGTTTGGAGTGTGACTGTTTGAGGTTGTGGACAGGTGTCTTTTATACTGATAACAAGTTCAAACAGGTGCCATTAATACAGGTAACGAGTGGAGAACAGGGGGGCCTCTTAAAGATGAAGTTACAGGTCTGTGAGAGCCAGAAATCTTGCTTGTTTGTAGATGACCAAATACTTATTTTCCACCATAATATGCAAATAAATTCATAGAAAATCCTACAATGTGATTTTCTAGATTTTTTTTCTCATTTTGTCTGTCATAGTTGAAGTGTACCTATGATGAAAATTACAGGCCTCTCATCTTTTTAAGTGGGAGAACTTGCACAATTGGTGGCTGACTAAATACTTTTTTGCCCCACTGTATATTACAGTGGGTTTATTGTTAGAGAAACAGACATGCAGAACTAGACAGTGATAGTGTGGGGGGAGGTGGAGGATGGTTTGGGGCCAGTTGTGTATAGTTAAACTTGATGGACATAATCATGATCTGGTTTCATCAAACCCAAATCAAATGAAATCAAATTGTATTAGTCACATGGGCCGAATACAACAGGTACAGTGAAATGCTTACTAACGAGCCCCTAACCAACAATGCAGTTAAAAAAATACGGATAAGAATAAGAAATAAAAGTAACATGTAAGGTGAACATAGATCAGTGATTAAGCTCCACCTACCTGGCACTGAAACAAGGCACTTTGTAATTGGTAGTTAGCGAATGTGTAGTTCACCATTACAGCTTCAGATTGGGTGCTCCTCGACTGCACTTTACAGTGTTAGAGAAATCAGACGTAATTCACCCGGCTGTGTTAAATTATTTAAAAGAACGTCCAGATTGCACTTTCTTGTCGTATTTAATGAAGCATTCTCTCTTCTGTCAGATTTTCTCCCTCACTTGACAGCTGCTTTGAGTTTGGTCTGCTCGTAGCCAATTAGAGCGTCGCACCTTTCCGAAGCTTCTCCCTGTTTTCTACGGAGCAAGGGGAAAACCAGGAGAGATCAAAGTCCTGGGCGGACCCTCAGGACCAATGGGGTTCTCCCTGCAGTTGTTCAATAGGCTTTTAAGAGTGGAGTGGCAATAAAAAACCTGGGGAATCAATACCAAATGTCAGCAATGCCTGCAAGCCACCGCTGTCTGGTATTTCTCTCTATTTTTCTCTTCTCTCAGTGTCCCTCCCTTTGACTGTCAGTGCAGTCAGTATTTGCCAGCTGTGTACAGTGCATTCGGAAAGTATTCAGACCCCTTTACTTTTTCCACATTTTGTTACATTACAGCCTTATTCTAAAATGGATTAAATAGTTTTTCCCCCTCATCAATCTATACACAATACCCCTTAATGACAAAGCAAAAACAGGTTTGTAGAAATTGTTGCTAATTTATAATTTAAAAAAATATGTAAAAAAAACCTGATATCACATTTACATAAGTATTCAGACCCTTTACTCAGGACTTTGTTGAAGCACCTTTAGCAGCAATTACAGCATCAAGTCTTCTTGGGTATGACGCTACAAGCTTGGCAGACCTGTATTTGGGGAGTTTCTCCCGTTCTTCTCTGCAGATCCTCTCAAGCTCTGTCAGGTTGGATGGGGAGTGTCGCTGCACAGCTATTTTCAGGTCTCTCCAGAGATGTTCGATTGAGTTCAAGTCCGGCCTCTGGCTGGGCAGCTCAAGGAATATTCAGAGACTTGTACCCAAGTGACTTCTGCGTTGTCTTGGCTGTGTGCTTTAGGGTCGTTGTCCTGATGGAAAGTGAACTTTCACCCCAATCTGAGGTTCTGAGCGCTCTGGAGCAGGTTTTCATCAAGAATATCTCTGTACTTTGCTCTGTTCTTTCCCTCAATCCTGACAAGTCTCCCAGTCCTTGCCGCTGAAAAACATCCCCACAGCATGATGCTGCCACCACCATGCTTCACTGTAGGGATGGTGTCAGGTTTCCTCCAGATGTGACGCTTGGCATTCAGGCCAAAGAGTTCAATCTTGGTTTAATCAGACCAGATAATCTTATTTGTTATGGTCTCAGAGTCTTTAGGTGCCTTTTGGCAAACTCCAAGCGGGCTGTCATGTGCCTTTTACTGAGGAGTGGATTCCGTCTGGCCACTCTACCATAAAGGCCTGATTGGTGGAGTGCTGCAGAGATGGTTGTCCTCCTGGAAGGTTCTCCCATCTCCACAGAGGAACTCTGGAGCTCTGGCAGAGTGACCATCGGGTTCTTGGTCACCTCTCTGACCTTCAATGATATAGAAATGTTGCTACCCTTCCCTAAGATCTGTGCCTCGACACAATCCTTTCTCTGAGATCTACGGACAATTCCTTCGACTTCATGGCTTGGTTTTTGCTCTGACATGCACTGTCAACTGTGGGACCTTTATATAGACAGGTGTGTGCCTTTCCAAATCATGTCCAATCAATTGAATTTACCACAGGTGGACTCCAATCGAGTTGTAGAAACATCTCATGGATGATCAATGGAAACCGGATGCACCTGAACTCAATTTCGAGTCTCATAGCAAATGGTTTGAATACTTACGTAAATAAGGTATTTCTGTTTTTAATTTTTAATACATTTTGTAAGCATTTCTAAAAATCTGTTTTTGCTTTGTCATTGTGGGGTATTGTGTGTGTAGATTGATAAGGGGCGGGGGAAAGTATTTAATCCATTTTAGAAGAATGCTGTAACGTAATAATGTGGAAAAGGGGAGTGGGTTCAATTCCCACGATGGGAGCAGTCTGAAAATATATATCTGGATAGGAGCGTCTGCTAAATGTACATGGTCAGTGTTGACAGACAGTAGGGATGTAGATGCAGATATAGGTTTCACATGTTTCTGGGAAGTCCTGAACCCTCCTTTGCACAGTCTTTTCTTCACCCAGCAGGAGAGGAGAGACATGGTTCTATGGTGGGTGTGTATCGATAAGCCTGTGGTCATAATATGAATCAGTGGAATGAACATGCTGTTGACCAACTGTCTCTATAGGATGCTTTATAGAGCTTATTTCCCCTATCAAAGCAACTCCTCAAGCTCTTATACACATGTGTATGCACACACACGCACACACACACACACGTGCACGCATGCATACACACACACACACACACACACACACACTCTCACACACACACTTGCACACATGCACGCGCACACACACACACCAGTCCTGCCTGAGGTCTTACAATCTCTCTCCTTTGGGGCTTGTCAGCTCTCCATCAGTCTTTCTCTCTCTCTCTTTATCTCACCCTCTCTCCCTCTGGCTCTTTGTTGTAGGATAGTGTTTGTGCAGAGAAGCTAGTGTGTGCTCTCCCGATAAACGCTAGTTGCTAAGCGCTCAGTGAGCTATGGGATGGAGGATGAGGGGAGACGGGGTAACCTGACCTGACGGTGGTGGTTTGAGCTGTAACAATAACATATTATTGAATGAATGAGGAAAATGGCTGCCTGCTAGTCGGATAGAGACTGATTGGAGACACCCCTCTCTGGTGAGTGGTTTGCGCCTGGACGGAAATGGCTGTGGAATTGTGGTGTTTCTGAGTTCTGTTTCCTTTAACATCCCTGGAACTAAACCAGAAACAATGGGCTCGAGAGGTGGGGAGAAACAGACGGGCCAGTTCTGATTTAATGCTCAGATGCTGGGAGGGTGGTATGGAGGGAGGCATGGAGGAGGGAGTTATGGAGGGAGGGAGGAGGAGGGAGTTATGGAGGGAGGAGGAGGAGAGAGTTATGGAGATATGAGGAGGGGGCGGCATGGAGGAGGGAGTTATGGAGGAGGGAGTTATAGAGGAGGAGGAAGGTATGGAGGGAGGAGGAGGAAGTTATAGAGGGAGGGAGGAGGGAGGTATGGAGGGAGGAGAAGGAGGGCGGTATGAATGGAGGAGGGAGGTATGGAGGGAGGGAGGAGGAGGGAGTTATGGAGGGAGGAGGAGGAGAGAGTTATGGAGATATGAGGAGGGGGGCGGCATGGAGGAGGGAGTTATGGAGGAGGGAGTTATAGAGGAGGAGGGAGGTATGGAGGGAGGAGGAGGAGGGAGTTATAGAGGGAGGGAGGAGGGGGGTATGGAGGGAGGAGGAGGGAGGGAGGAGGGAGTTATGGAGGGAGGTATGGAGGGAGGGAGGGAGGGAGGGAGGAGGGAGGTATGGAGCCAGAGCCAAAGGCTTGGCTGGAAGAAGCCAAAACATATTTCTCCTCTGTATTAAGGAAGGAGAGGGCCAAGAGCTGTCCAGGCCTCATCTCCACCCTGCCGGGAGGGAGGAAGGGAGGGAGCACATGAACAGGCTCTGGACTCTATGGAGAGAGAAAGAGCAGAGAAAAGAAGAAAAAAGAGAGAGAGGAGAAAGAGAGACAATGACCAAACATCTGGCGTATCTTCTATAACAAATGTCTCTTCTCCCTCTTGAGTTGTGGTGATGAATTTGGCTCGCTGAGGCTAACTAAGGGCAGGACACACTCTCCTCCTCCTCCCTCCATACCTCCCTCAGGTTAGGTCTGAAACACAGAGAAACACAGTTTCTTCTCAGAACAGGACTGATCCAAGGTCAGTTTTGTGAGGTGCTTGACTTGGGCTGGAGCTAGCTAAGCATTAATGTTGTTGTCACATTTCCAGCGGTTTTGTAGACAGCCTAAATAAGTATACACCGTTGGGAAGCAGGGATTCCCTTCTAACAGCAGCCATGTAATTGCGAAGAATAGCCTAATTTACAAGTAACTTGCTGTGCATAGATTTTCCTTTAATTTAACATGAATATTTGAGCCTTTATATATAAACATGTCTAGTTACATACCTTGCTTTGAAGTAGCCTACCTTATCCATTTGATCTCTGATTCATTTAATGAGGGAATCATTTCATAAAGACAAAAAGTATTTGGTTGTAGGCCTAAAGTTGCCATGTTTTATATCAAGACAGCAACCATCCTCCAGGATAGCTACTAGGTGTGCAGGCTTTTCTTCAAGTCCTGGTCTAACCACATTGTAGCATAAACATCAGCTGCTCAACAGAACGTTGATAAGCAGTGTTTCAGGCCTGGAGCAAAAGCAAAACCTGTACACCCAAGAGCTCTCCAGATGGAGGATTGACCACGTTGACCACATGTGACTAACAGTCCAGTTCTACTTTGTGGGGGTGCTTTGATCAAGGGCACAACGGCAGGAGATGGAAGGCCTACATGGGATCAGACGCCACAGCCTTCCAGGGTCAATAAAGCGTACCTTTTTCATGTTGGCTATAATAATAGTCATGAACATGTGGTTAAAAGTCCTGGAATAGGTGTATGAACCCTTAACCATGAATAATCAGAGGTCTCTATAGCATAATGTCATTTGTGAATGTTGGTGAACATAGTCTAATGGACCCACTGTGAAAAAGACAGCTCCTGCACTTCTTTCATCCCAAGTCAAGCACTGGTTTTGTGTTCATCTTCATATTGGTTAAGATTATGATTATTATGATTCTATTAAAATGTAGAACCGGCACACTGTTTGATTTCCAGGTGATTGTGTTGATGTAATGGACATTCAGTTGAACATTACCACAAGAGCCTAAAATTAAGAGTCTATTGACGCACCCATGTGTCAATTTAAGTAGCATAATAAACAAAATCCCATCAAAATCAGTTTAAGCTCGAGTTCTTTTGCATGGGCTGCTTCTCGAGCCACCGCATCCGCCCATGGCTGCCTTCTGCATCTGGGGTGGAAGATGCCTGATCTACAGAGGTGTTTGTCAGACATCTCGAACTTCTCACAAAAACGTCTGTAGCGTACGAACGGTTTTGCCTAGAATCTATTTCCTGAGCTTTGTTATATTTCCTAGATAAAGGACAGGCACTTCAACACCTTACTCCTTATGATTCATTTTTACTGTCTTCTTTTACATTTCTGAATGTTATTCAATGCTTTTCTATGGACTATAGTAGTAAAGGCCAAATTCAATATTTTATCAAATCATTGTTTAAAATAAATCAAAATATACCTAATAGCTAAATTATACCTGGTATGACCATCTTAAAACAATTACAAATGTTATACATTGTTTTGTTCACAATCTAGGTTTCTTTTTGATGTTTGAGTTTGCTTCCACTGCTAGCAGAAATAACACCGTCGGCCTGTACTCGTGAGATTCTCACAGGCACAGCTGAGGACTCCAGCGTCCCAATTACCAAGGTAACCTTACAGGGGCAGCTGAACATTTTTGGGGTCACAGAATATTAAATTAAGCAATATACCACATTACTTCTTACTAGTATTATACTGTTTATTTCTTGTTTTATAAACATTATTAAGCATGCTCATGTGTTTTTGGTGTGTAATTGTGGCACCAAAACTATTTGGGCTGGTAAGAAATTTGAGGGGCTGGTAGATGTTCATACTTTGTGAACTCCTCAGTAAACCCACTCTGCACTCATTCACAGACTCATCTAATCTCATTCATTTTGGTTTTCTTTTCCTTCCTTCTCTTCTCCCTCCTCCAATTCAATTCAATTCAAGGGCTTTATTGGCATGGGAAACATGTGTTAACATTGCCAAAGCAAGTGAGGTAGATAATATATAAAGTGAATATATAAAGTGAAATAAACAATAACAATTTACAGTAAACATTACACATACAGAAGTTTCAAAACATAAAGACATTACAAATGTCATATTATATATATATACAGTGTTTTAACAATGTACAAATGGTAAAGGACACAAGATAAAATAAATAAGCATAGATATGGGTTGTGTTTACAATGGTGTGTGTTCTTCACTGGTTGCCCTTTTCTCGTGGCAACAGGTCACAAATCTTGCTGCTGTGATGGCACACTGTGGAATTTCACCCAGTAGATATGGGAGTTTTTCAAAATTGGATTTGTTTTCAAATTCTTTGTGGATATGTGTAATCTGAGGGAAATATGTCTCTCTAATATGGTCATACATTGGGCAGGAGGTTAGGAAGTGCAGCTCAGTTTCCACCTCATTTTGTGGACAGTGAGCACATAGCCTGTCTTCTCTTGAGAGCCATGTCTGCCTACGGCGGCCTTTCTCAATAGCAAGGCTATGCTCACTGAGTCTGTACATAGTCAAAGCTTTCCTTAATTTTGGGTCAGTCACAGTGGTCAGGTATTCTGCCGCTGTGTACTAACTGTGTTGGGCCAAATAGCATTCTAGTCCTTCATCTCTCTCCCACTACTATTTCTCTCTCTCTGAAACAATAAAAACATTAACAGTAAACATTACACACTAAGTTCCAAAGGAATAGAGACATTTCAAATGTCATATGGCTATATACAGTGTTGTAATTATGTGCAAATAGTTAAAGTACAAAGGTGAAAATAAATAAACATAAATATGGGTTGTATTTACAATGGTGTTTGTTCATCACTGGTTGCCCTTTTCTTGTGGCACCAGGTCACAAATCTTGTTGCTGTGATGGCACACTGTGGTATTTCTTCCAATAGATATGGGACTTTATCAAAATTGGATTTGTTTTCGAATTGTTTGTGGATCTGTGTAATCTGAGGGAAATATGTCTCTCTAATATGGTCATACATTGGCAGGAGGTTAGGAAGTGCAGCTCAGTTTCCACCTCATTTTGTGGGCAGTCTGCACATAGCTTGTCTTCTCTTGAGAGACCGATCTGCCTACGGTGGCCTCTCTCAATAGCAAGGCTATGCTCACTGAGTCTGTACACAGTCAAAGCTTTCCTTAAGTTTGTGTCAGTCACAGTGGTCAAGTATTCTCTCTCACTGCACTAGTTTTGCATATATTCACATGTCATTGTCAAGGCACCTCTCCTTCATTTGGCCCAAGGACTATAAATGGCTTAAGTCAGGGCAGAACAGTGTCTGTTTCCTTTGTACTGCTCCAAGGACAGACACAGTTAGCTATGTTCTGTTAGCTCTCCTCTCCTCTCTCTGTCATGTGTGTTTAAAGCATTCAGCACATTCCTCCCTGTCCCCTCCTATACACACACACACACACACACACACACACACACACACACACACACACACACACACACACACACACACACACACACACACACACACACACACACAGTATGCCAAGGGGGAGGCACAGGGGTCTTTCATCGATTATTGATAGTGGAGCCTACTTCTCTCAAATGCAGAGAGTGGCGTGACACCAGGTGTCATGTTCACACAGCGCCCCACCATAACCTCTGGCCACAGCCGTGGCCAACTGCTCTTCCATGACGTCATACACCCCCCCCCCCCCCCCGCCCTGCCCTTACAATTAGATGGGATGCACCATCCTCAACCTCAAAACCAAGTTAACTCTGAAAGGCAAGCAATTATGTACCTCTAAAAAGGGGAAGTGGTGGTGCTTGAATTAGACATTTTTTAAAGGGTGCCTTTTGAATTCAAGGACACTTCATCAATCATGTTTCAGATTGGCAGTGGCTTGTGGAATGGCTATCTATCTAGTAGTGGGTGGGAATGGTTTTAGTCTGATGAGAGATGCCCACTCCCTCACAGTGGTACAGGATGTTACATGAGGTGTTCTGATTGGAGGTCCACAGCGACAGACAGCAGCATCCTGCAGCATCAAGACTCATGATTGGCTGTTTCTGTTCCCCTCCACCTCTCTTACCCCTTCAGTGAGTTGGAGCCCAAGGTGTCGCACATCACTGTACTAAGGAATCCCTGTGTCACAGGATACACTAGTGTGCCTGACACACGCACGCACACACACATCCAATCACCCCATTGGGCTCTAGTCCCAGACATATTCCATATAGTACCCTGGATACCTCTCTTCCTCTATTCTACACCCACATAACACAACACGGTACCACACCTACACATTCACCCTCCTTCTCACTCTCTATCTCTCCCTCCTTTTCTCTCACTCTCTCCAGCCCCTCAGTGGAAATGTTTTTGGTTTCTACCAGCCTCTCATGTTCATAAGTGTTATTGGACATGAGGAGTCTCCCCCAGTGTGGTGTATGATGTTACTGCTACTATGGGACGGGGGTCTTGAAGGTGACCTTGGAGGTGTGTAAGCAAACAATCTAGAATAGAGGGCTGAATTTAGGGAAGTGAAGGGCTGAATTTAGGGAAGTGAAGGGCTGATGTTTAATATTCTCCCAGGGTCAGACTTGGATGGATGGAGTGAATCCATTATGAAGTCTCCTATCTGATACCTCTATGAAACTGTCCCTTAGAAATGGGCTCAGTTCCTCCCTTGATTGAGGGCACATCCTCTTAACCTGTGGTTGACCAGAGGCCATATGGGAGGGTTCGCATTAGCCATAAAATGCCTATTTACTAAATTGAACTTTATTGGACGCTATTGCTAACTTTAAACTGTAAGCCTACCCGTTTATATGGGCTGGACAGGGCAGGTCACAAGTCAATCAAGATGCCAGCGACTGGTCTGAAATCTTACACTCTCACAGCAGAGGAACAGCCAATGGGACCGACTCTAACAAACCCACATAAAACTGACCGAGCCACCTGCCTTCAGCAATGGCTGAGTGGAATCTGTGTTCCATCAAACAGTGAAAAATGGCTTCCAGAAACAAAACACTGGGCTTTAAGGAGCGAGGAGATAAAACCTAACACATTTAAAATGTTCAGTGATTTACACTAACACCATTAGGTGTAAGGAATTGAATTACTTGCCAAGGTAAAATGGCTTCAGTGGAAACACAATAAAGAGACTGAATGCCAAAGACACAGTCCTCCACCCCTCGCTCCCAGGCCTATACACACTCAATGGGATAAACAGGTGTGTGTGTGTGTGTGTGTGTGTGTGTGTGTGTGTGTGTGTGTGTGTGTGTGTGTGTGTGTGTGTGTGTGTGTGTGTGTGTGTGTGTGTGTGTGTGTGTGTGTGTGTGTGTGTGTGTGTGTGTGTGTGTGTGTGTGTGTGTGTGTGTTGAGAGACGGAGCAGGGCCAAGGACTGTGTGCAGCTGTGCTGGCGAAACTGCTGAATCCATAGCAGTGTCCTCTAGACTTACTTACTACCAAGGTTAGGCCTATAGAGCTCATTGACACACCACTACTGATAGCCGAGGCTACGCCACATGAGACTTGTCTACACCCCTATCTGACCACGCATCATGTACTGTCTGATTCACAGCAGAGTGGCTAGGAGTTTGCTAAATTAATTCTGGTCTGTTTAGAAACCCAAAATAGCTGTCTTTTAGCTGAGTTTTTTATGTTTCGTCTTTACTCGTTGACATTGATTAGTGTCTCCATTTTTAGTCCAGTCTGCCTTGCCTTCAGTAGACCTGTCAGTCAGTCAGGCAGTCAACCAGCCAGGCTGTCAATCAGGCAGTCAATCAGGCACACAATCTGGTGGTCCAGGAGTAGGTAAGCAGATTAACTGTCACTCACACATTCTCCCCTCTGGATGATGTGTGTGAGAGAGAATGTGTACACCAGTGTGTCGGTGTGTGTGTATCTTGTGCCCTCTGATATGTAATTCCTTATAGTGTGTGTATATCCTCCCACAGAAAGGGCAAAGGGCAGGAAGGTACACACACACACTGACACCGGTGGGAATAGTTGTTCCCTCTCCTTGTTGCTGTGAAAAGAGGAAGCACCAAAAAAGCTATAAATGCTCAGCCTCACCAGGCGTTGCCCTGACATAGAGGCCATGTGAAGAACATCCCAGTCACCCTACCCTGCTGTATGTAGGGTGACTGGCGTTTCATCTCTGCAGTCTATTTTAGACAGGGGAAGTGAGGGTGGATGGTTGGCGCTCTGGTGAGACACTGGTAGTGTCCCAAATGGCACCTTATGCTCTATGTAGTACACTACTTTTAACCACGAGCCATAGGACTCTGATCAAAAGTAGGCTTGGGTGGTATCCAGATTATCATACCTTCATATTGACCGTGTGCCGGGATATTCGGTAATACCTGCACTGAACACAAGGGGCGCTAATTTCAAACCCCACTGAGTCTTTGTAATCCGAAGGTTAGCAATGCTAACAAGTACGTGTAAAACCCCTTAGACAATGCTAATTAAATGCTAACAAGCGTCTCTGACCTAAACTATTTGCAAGACAAACATCCCAGCTCATGAAGTTATACAAGTCACTCAAAAATACTACTCACAGTTTGCTGCACACAGAAAACAAATATTAGACATCAAGGCTTTTGATCCAGGAGGGGATTCTCCGCTTTTACCAAGTGAAACTTAATTTTGGAAGAAGCTAACCCCTTAGCTAGATAGCTAACTCACTACTAAATTAGCAAACCAAATGTGCAACTGCAGAGCATTTAGCACATTTGGGGCCCAGACTGTTTCTGATGGGAAGATGATTAACTTGAGGAATCTTAATAGAATGTCTGCTAAATCCACTGGGCTTCAGTTAAAGCCACACCATGAATGAATATACCAGATTCATTTAATAAAGCCTTCGTGGAACCAAAATGATTTTCCAATCGTTTCGTTCGGACCAGAACCATTTTTTTTGTTTCGTTTCACTGTTCCGACCAGCAAAATAAAATTTTGAACCAGTTCAAACCAAACAAAAAGTAGCGGTTTAAATCTTTTTAACCTATGAAATATACATGTATTTATTTTTACATTAAGCTCACATTTAAATTTGTTCACCAGTCAGTGTGGATAGAGCAACTTGCTGTGGGGTGGGTAAGTGATTGAATCTGTATAGGAAAGTTGTTAAGAGCAAATTGTATTTTGCCGTAACAGCAGTTTAATCATAATGAAAGACAAACACACACTGTGCTGCCAGTCAGAATTATACCTATGGATTTATGCCTTTGGAATTATACCTACGGAGGAGGGGCTTCTATGGAGGAACTTTGACTGTCTTTGAACTTCAGAGTTGGTTTAACGTTGGGTCGTAGGAAGGTAGCTAGTGAGCAGAGCAGCACTAGAATGAATTAATCCTATGTGTAGGGTTAGCTGGTTTCCAGAGGTAGGCCTTCTTTCTTTCTTTCTTTCTTTCTTTCTTTCTTTCTTTCTTTCTTTCTTACTTTCTTTCTTTCTTTCTTTCTTTCTTTCTTTCTTTCTTTCTTTCTTTCTTTCTTTCTTTCTTTCTTTCTTTCTTTCTTTCTTTACTGTTCCAGAGCTTGTAATGGATTACAACAAGAAAATGGGCAGGGTTGACTATCTTGACCAACTTAGGAGCATTTACCATGTTGGACTCACAGGCAGAAAATGGAAGTATGTGTTTTGGGGGATGCTCAACATTGCCATCATAAATGCTTACATTGTGTTGGGGACCCTGCAAAGGCTCCTTCCCAGAAACCACATGCACTGGTCCCTGAAGGACTGTGATAAGGCTACAGTGGCAGGAAGATGGGAGCCAAGAGTGTGGCACCAGGGTGTGTGGACCGAGTTGTTACTCATTTGAGAGCAGGTGAAGTTTGAAGGGCACAAGAGAGGGTGTGTGGTGTGCATTTGGAGTGGACACAGGACAAGGAGTGGGAGGTGTGTAGAAACCTCCTTTGGGTGCTCTTCGTGTTCTGTGCCACCTTGCAGGATGGGGACGTGCTTTTATTGTCTCTGAACAGTTGTTGTGTTTGTATCTTCTCTGTGGTATGTCTCTGTGGTATGTCCCAATCTAATAATTGTTGCATTCACTGAATTGTTGTCAAAGTAGGTTACTATTTCTAAATTTTGTGTCAGGCCTGGTCTGTACTAAATCTTATTCAGAGAGGTTACCGATACAAATTGTCTCTGAATAGTTGTTTGCACTTTTACATTGTTACAGAAGTAAGAATCATTGTCAATCAAATAGTCTAATTTGTGTGGGTTTTGAAATACTTTCTGAATATAGTCCTCTGTTCACGTTTTGGAAAACATTTTTATTTTAATGTAAATAATATTTATAAGTATAATTAGGATTGGTAATGATCTAACACACACACACACACACACTGCTAACATGGGTGACTTGGTGCTCCTGGCCTGGCCTGGCCTTGGCCTTGTCTGATTGGTCCACTGGAGAGAAAATGGGTCACATGGGGGCTATTGTTTGTTTGCAGTGGAGTGTGTCAGCCAGGCAGGGCCTTTAAGGGATTTCTCGATGGGTCTCTCCCCTGTCTTCACCTCTGAATCATTTTGAACACTAGTGAACTCAGCACATCCTCTTTAGCCTTGAAGCGCCCTCTTTGGCCTCATGGGTGGAATGTTATTCATATTTTTCATAATTTCATCATCAATAAAAATTATAAAAGACAAACTGCAGAATATCAGGGGTTTCTATCTCAAATGGTTTTTGTTATATTTTAATCTTCTGTAATGTAAATAGTAATGTATATACAGTGTAATATTGGGATGCAAACTCAAAATGTTATACATTTCAACTCTAAATATTTTTTATCTAGGCAAGTCAGTTAAGAACAAAATCTTATTTACAATGACAGCCTAGGAACAGTGGATTAACTGCCTTGTTCAGGGATAGAACAACATATTTTTACCTGGTTAGCTCAGGGATTCGATCTAGCAACCTTTCGGTTACTGCCCCAATGCTCTAACCACTAGGCTACCTGCCACCTGCACTATATCAGCATTCTTTTTTTGAAGCCCATAACATGTGTGAGGTGTATACTTTCCTTTCAACATAGATTTGTTTAAGACACCAGTCCCCAAACTAAGGGGTCGTGACCCCATGTGGGGTCGCCTGATATGAAGATAGGGTAGTAGGAGATTTCCCCCAAAAAAGACATACAATTGACGAGTTTACATACACTTAGGTTGGAGTCATTAAAACTCATTTTTCAACCACTCCACAAGTTCCTTGTTAACAGACTATAGTTTTGGCAAGTCGGTTAGGACATCTACTTTGTGCATGACACAAGTAATTTTTCCAACAATTGTTTACAGACAGATTATTTCACTTATAATTCACTGTATCACAATTCCAGTGGGTCAGAAGTTTACATACACTAAGTTGACTGTGCCTTTAACCAGCTTGGAAAATTCCAGAAAATGATGTCATGGCTTTAGAAGATTGTGATAGGCTAATTGACATCATTTGAGTCAATTGGAGGTGTACCTGTGGATGTATTTCAAGGCCTACCTCCAAACTCAGTGCCTCTTTGCTTGACATCATGGGAAAATCAAAAGAAATCAGCCAAGACCTCAGAAAAAAATTGTAGACCTCCAAAAGTCTGGTTCATCCTTGGGAGCAATTTCTAAACACTTGAAGGTACCATGTTCATCTGTACAAACAATAGTACGCAAGTATAAACACCATGGGACCACGCAGCCATCATACCGCTCAGGAAGGAGATGCGCTCTGTCTCCTAGAGATGAACGTAGTTTGGTGCGAAAAGTCCAAATCAATCCCAGAACAACAGCAAAGGACCACCAGCTTTGTCAGGAGGAATGGGCCAAAATTCACCCAACTTATTGTGGGAAGCTTGTGAAAGGCTACCTGAAACATTTGACCCAAGTTAAACAATTTAAAGGCAATGCTACCAAATACTAATTGAGTTTATGTAAACTTCTGACCCACTGGGTATGTGATGAAAGAAATTAAATCATGGAAAAAGGCGGCACTTGACCGTTGCACTTGAATCATTCCCACGGTGAATGGCTAGGCCTGCTACGCTATGAATGGCTAGGCCTGCTACGCTATGAATGGCTAGGCCTACTACGCTATGAATGGCTAGGTCTGCTACGCTATGAATGGCTAGGCCTGCTACGCTATGAATGGCTCGGCCTGCTACGCTATGAATGGCTAGGCCTGCTACGCTATGAATGGCTAGGCCTACTACGCTATGAATGGCTAGGCCTGCTACGCTATGAATGGCTAGGCCTACTACGCTATGAATGGCTAGGCCTACTACGCTATGAATGGCTCGGCCTGCTACGCTATGAATGGCTAGGCCTGCTACGCTATGAATGGCTAGGCCTACTACGCTATGAATGGCTAGGCCTGCTACGCTATGAATGGCTCGGCCTGCTACGCTATGAATGGCTAGGCCTGCTACGCTGTGAATGGCTAGGCCTACTACGCTATGAATGGCTAGGCCTACTACGCTATGAATGGCTAGGCCTGCTACGCTATGAATGGCTAGGCCTACTACGCTATGAATGGCTAGGCCTGCTACGCTATGAATGGCTAGGCCTACTACGCTATGAATGGCTAGGCCTACTACGCTATGAATGGCTAGGCCTACTACGCTATGAATGGCTAGGCCTACTACGCTATGAAACCACACTAGTGCAGAGACTTTGATATTACCAGCTACAATTGATATGGTGAAAACAATGTGTGGGGAGGCAGAGGCACAGAAACTCACATCAATACCTTTTGTCAGATAACACTGTTAAAGAAATAATGTATGCTATTACTAGTAATGAAGAGGAAACTGACTGAATGACTCCAACTCCCCTGTTTATGTTCTCCAAATGAACTTTACCTGTGAGGCCCCAGATGTCCATTGTATGATACACAGAGAGCAACTTGCGGTAAAAGAGCTGGGCACAGAACTCGGCGATATAATGCAGCAGGTGACTTCGATTGTAAACTACATCAAACCACATCCACTGCTCGCACGCTTGTTCGCAAAACTATGTGGACATATGGGATCAGAGCATGACAATGTTCTTTTTCACACCGAGGCTTGGTGGTTCTCGATTGTTGGAAATATTTTTTTAGTTTTGGTTCCTGACAATACCCTGCCGTTTGTCTCTGAGCATTAACGCTGCGTTCAAAACAACTGGGCACTCAGAACTGGGCACTCAGAACTGGGCACTCAGAACTGGGGACTCAGAACTGGGGACTCAGAACTGGGGACTCCGAACTGGGGACTCCGAACTGGGAAATCAGAACTGGGAAATCAGAACTGGGAAATCAGAACGGGGAACTCAGAAATCTCCGACATCCAACTGGGATTTTTTTTTTTTAATTGTCCTCCAACTCGGAATTCCAACTCGTGAACTCGGGCATCTTTCTAGAGCTCCGACTTCATGATTAGATCTCGTATTTTTCAGAGTTCCCAGTTGCCTTGAAAGCATCATAAAACTCATGGTACCCTTCGCCAGCATATCTGTGTGAATCTGGATTCAGTGCTCTTGTTTCCATTAAAACCAAATATCAATCGGTTGGATGTGACAGCAGAGATGAGGTGGGCGCTGTCGACCACGCCTCCTGACTTTGAGAAGTGGGACATGCATCAAGCACACACATCTCAATAATGGTTTCTTTTTTAAATTTGATTTAACAAGGCAAGTCAGTTAAGAACAAATTCTTATTTACAATGAGAATGCCAAGTGTGCAAAGGGTGGCTACTTAGAAAAATATCAAATATATTTGGATTTGTCCATGTGTGTTATTTCATAGTTTTCACATCTCCACTTTTATTCTACAATGTAGAAAATAGTAAAAATAAAGAAAAACCTTGAATGAGTAGGTGTTCTAAAGCGTTTGACCGGTACTGTGTGTGTAATGTGTATGGTTCTTGGCACTTGGAGTACGTGTTGACTAATGCTGTAACAAATCAGTGTTTTTTTTTCTGTGGTGAAACAGAAAGTCAATAATAAGACATGTCAGAGCGTTTCATTCACAAGATTGTATCTGT
The DNA here is from genome assembly GCF_036934945.1 of Oncorhynchus masou masou. Taxonomy (NCBI): domain Eukaryota; kingdom Metazoa; phylum Chordata; class Actinopteri; order Salmoniformes; family Salmonidae; genus Oncorhynchus; species Oncorhynchus masou. Next base: position 61,940,140 of record NC_088239.1, read on the forward strand.
GGTATCAAGTCAAGTATCCCCATGGTAACACAGCAGCTTTTAGCTGGTGTCTGTAGCTGGTGATTGGCTGGCTGCCCCCCTAAAAACTGCCTGACAAGATGAATGGCTTTGAATGGATTAGGGTGCTGCACACATTTTAAGAGACCAACCAAACAACACACCTCATACACGCATACACTTTCCCACACAGACACCCCTCTGTGACCTGGATTTGGGCCTGTAGCGTAGGAGATAGACGTTTCTTCAGACACATTTACCAGACGAGGGGTGGGGTGCCCTG